>NC_048410.1:2026967-2039328 GCF_013103735.1 Etheostoma cragini
CCCCCCCCCCCCCCACACACACACACACACACACATACACACACACACACAGAAGTTAATTTTTTTTATTTTTATAGAACTATACAAAAAAACTATACACAACGTTTTTTGCAACTTACTCTGTTGCGGAAGAGACAACTTTTATCGGAACTTTTATCGCAATTTTTTACAAATGCTCCTGCAACATCAGACATTTTGTGCCGCAACAATCTCAAAAGAAGTCAGCAAAATCCAGGAAGGACTGAACAACGTCTACTTACGTTTTTAGTCACTATTAACACTATGATGGAACTAAACCTGACACTATAAGTTACAGTAATAACGACCATTTGGACACAATGTCCTAAGGAATTTTAGAGGTTTACCTTTTTAAATTTGGATTCTAATCCGTGCCATGAAGTTACTAACATCTTCTCTGGGGACTACCAATGTCAAACTTTCCAACCACTACTGCTCTCCCTCCGACAGATCCAAAAAGGTCAAAAGGTGACGCCTAATCCTGGCACATCCACTTCCAATTGGCCAAAACTATGTTTCTGTTTACCCTTTACTTGACAGGGCTAACTACTGCTGTACACAGGGAACACACTACTATTACTACTGTTGTGTATAGAGAACATAATACTACTACTACTACTACTACTACTACTACTGGGTTACAGGTGCACAGCATCAGCGACAGACACACAGGATATTAAACCTGTTAAACCTTTGAACCTGTAACTGTTTGTCCTTTGTCAACTAACAGACACGTTCACAAACTCTCACTTAAAGCACCAAAATTGATGAAAGAAAAAGGTTTTCAGCATTATAATTTCTAGCTTGAGATCAATCATCATCTTTGGTTATTTTTAAAGACACGCTTGATGAATATAAACCCCAATTACCATCCATTCTCTTACCTGTCATAGAAGTCTTCTCTGTAGTAATCATAGTCAAACTCATAGCCACTGGGAGGAAAGCACAAAAGGCACATAGTGACAAAACAATAATGCAATGCTATGGTTTTGAAGCTTATATTTTTCCATACAATTGTGAAAAATAGATAAAAAAAGGCAATAATTACAAAACCAACTGTGTGGCGGAGGCAAAAAGCCACTAAATACTCTATTTCATCCCCAAGGGACAGAAAGAGAGAAATAATTATGACAAATAAAACCTGGCAACAGAAACTGAATTTGTTTAGTCATGTTGGATGTGAAAAGAAGGAAAATGTTCGTCCATAACACTGCACTTTAGAGTACTTTATCTAGTTCTATTTTATAGGCATTGATTATCTGTTCAAAAAATGTTCTATGTTCTCTGCAAAACAAATAAATATACAGAAAATAAATATTTGTGTATGCTTAAAGTGGTTAGAAAATATTAAATCAGTATCGGCAAGCCAAAATCAGAATTGGAACTGGCCTAAAAAGTTGTAATTGGTACATCTCTAGTTGACGTTATTATTTATAGTCATGGTTCCACTATCTTCATTGTTACTATAATTGCCCCTGTGTATCATACCAACTGCTGTAATCATTATGAATCATATTTCTCTACATCTTTATCAGTGCCTCTGTGTCCCAACGGCGCTAGCGGTTGGTCGCCCACCAAGAGCCTCGGTCTGTCCCAGGTTTCTGCCTAAAAGGACGTTTTTCCTCGCCACTTTTGCACCAAATGCTTGCTTGAATTGTTGGAATTGCTGGGTCTATGTAAATTATAGAGTGGATATGTCTAGACCTGCTGTAATGTGTCTTGAGATAACTATTGTCATGATTTGACACTATAAATAAAATTGAACTGAAATTGAATTAATAGTGACAAACCCTGAAGATATGGTCAGCTAACTGCAGCTTTAAAGTACTTTTATTTCATTGTTTTGTTCTCACTCCCAACTAGTCAAATACTGATGGAGCATGAAGAGCAACACTCATAGCTAGTAGTACAAAAGGGCCAACATATACATAAGGAGGCAGGTTGGGTGGTGCATGGGTCAAGAAGTGATGCTTAGGGTCCCGACCAAGCGCTTTGAAAAATTATGCCAAAGGAGTACGCAGAGTGGCAAATATCGCCGCAGACTGGATCACTTTGGAATTACTTGAAAAAGACATTAGCAGTAGCTCAGTCTGTAGGGGGTTAGGGTGGGAACTGGAGGGCCGCTGGTCCCCACATGGACCAAAGTATGGTGGTGGACTGTTGGTGCCAAGGTGCTCTTGAGCAAAGCCAGTGACAGCTGCAGCCCCCCCACTCTGACGTCTCTCCATTAGTGCATGTATAGGTACTGAGCATGTGTTACTCAGGTCTGTGTGGAAGGTGTATAATAACAAAACAGACAAAAAAATGTAACTTCCCTTGCAGGATTATTAAAGAATAAATCATTATTGTTTATCATTATGGAGATGCTTGCTGTTGAGCCTTATTAGGCACTTGGTTTTGATAATTTTTTTAAAGTGGAGAAAGCTGACTCAAAACTGTTAGTCAGTCGAAATAAGGTCAAGATGTGTTTGTTAGACCGGGGAACACAGTGGCACAGAGAAGAAGGTCAGTTGCTCTCCCTCGTCATCTTTCTCACATTTCTCTCTCTTTAGCAAACCATCCTAAAAATTTATTTTATTGGCCCGTTCATGTAAAGCTATTGCCGTACTAGATTAGCTGCAGTCAGAAAACCAACAGAAAGAAGAAAAACGTCTGGACAGAACAATCACTTGATTCAGGTTTGGACCCCAAGGCTCCATTTGGTGGTGCTGGCCCTGGACTATTGCAGCTTTAACATGTTTAGGTATTGTTTTTGAAACAACTGCTTAAGACTTTTTATGAGATGCTATTGTTTTCGGACTGTTTTATAACTTCTGATAGTCTTAATATTGGTTTCTAAAATCTTCTCCACCACCTTTACACATAAGAGCATACTTGTACTAATTTGTACACGAGTGCAAGCCACTTGTGTCTTCATTTTTATTTTAAAAGGGTTTGGAGTAGTACACCTTTGGCAGTCTCAATACTGATATTTAATACTGCCAAATATATTACCTGTGTCAGTCATGAAAGCTTCTGAACCAGTTTTCAAACAATTACAGGACTAAAAGTTCAGATTTAGCAACTATTTAAGGTAGTGTGACTCACCACAGTTTTTCAATGCAAGGGAAAAAAGAACCTGATAACTACCAGAAAAGAATTCATTGAAATAGATGATGCAAAAAAGGTAAAACATCTGAAATATTATACCTCTACAATAAAAAAGGCAAGGGTAAATACTCATGCAAAAGTTAAACAGTCTTTAACTGAAGATGGCTGACATGTTAAAAATAGAAGTTGAATACTTCAGGCTGTTGTTGTTAATAAAACACCTACAGGTCTCGGCCTTCGCGTTCTTCAGGGTGTTGTTATCCTGTGTAGGTGGTTTTAAAGCCTTGAAGTGGTTTTTAAAGTGGTTTTGATTTCAGTCCCACATGAGCACCTGCTTTGGTTTTTGTGGTCAATGCATTTATGGGTCTATAGCAGATGTGGGAGTAAGTCACACATGCAAGACACAAGTGGGTTGCAAGTTTTAACCTTTAAGTCACAAGCGGGTCTCAAGTTTTAACTTTTAAGTCACAAGCGGGTCTCAAGTTTTAACTTTTAAGTCACAAGTGGGTCTCAAGTTTTAACTTTTAAGTCACAAGCGGGTCTCAAGTTTTAACTTTTAAGTCACAAGCGGGTCTCAAGTTTAACTTTTAAGTCAGAAGCGGGTAAGTCACAAGCGGGTCTCAAGTTTTAACCTTTAAGTCACAAGCGGGTCTCAAGTTTTAACCTTTAAGTCACAGGCGGGTCTCAAGTTTTAACCTTTAAGTCACAAGCGGGTCTCAAGTTTTAACTTTTAAGTCAGAAGCGGGTAAGTCACAAGCGGGTCTCAAGTTTTAACCTTTAAGTTGCAAGCGGGTCTCAAGTTTTAACCTTTAAGTCACAAGCGGGTCTCAAGTTTTAACCTTTAAGTCACAAGCGGGTCTCAAGTTTTAACCTTTAAGTCACAAGCGGGTCTCAAGTTTTAACTTTGAAGTCACAAGTGGGTCTCAAGTTTTAACCTTTAAGTCACAAGCGGGTCTCAAGTTTTAACCTTTAAGTCACATGCGGGTCTCAAGTTTTAACTTTTAAGTCACAAGCAGGTCTCAAGTTTTAACCTTAAAGAGCCAAGCAGGTCTCAAGTCACGGTGGTGAGAATCACGCACGTTGAGTTGAGTCCCTGATACCAGTCGAGCTAGTCACGCAAAACACTTCCGCTACCGTTAGCTATAAGACACATTCACGTAGCTACCTTTGTTTGTGTTGCTTGAAATGACGGAGGAAGTTAGATGTTGTGGTTGCTGGGTTTGTGATTTTGAAGTTGCAATCCTTGCACACCGCTGTTCTTTTTTTACTACGAGCACCAGCAAACTCCTTACATACGAATTTCACTATTTTGTCCATAGTCCCTTACCAGGACAACTGCCTCCTACGATTGCATATGCTGGTCTGCCTCGCTCTGGAAGGTTACCTAGCAACTTGGCAGGGTAGCACATATAGCACAAAGATGTTCCAAAAACAAAACGTAGCTTCTCAATACCTTAAAAAAGGTCTTTTCAAGTCATCTGTCTCAAATCATAGTCAAGTCTCGAGTCTTGAAAATAAAGTCAAAGTCAAGGCGAGTCATTTCTCAATCTAAGTCAAGCAAATCTCAAGTCCTCAAAATGGCGTCTCGACTCAGACTCGAGTCAAGTCGTGCGTCTCTAGTACCCCACCTCTGGTACACAGTAACATTCTCTTGTTGGCCTTCTAACACAGGTCCTGGCCTTGTTTAGCAGAGCGAAATACCCCAAGATCTGAATAGTGACACAGTCAGCTATCAATCAATCAACCCAATAAATGTCAGTGTGTACCTGTAGAGAGAGGCTGCCGATCGCTTCAGGCTTTTGGATCTGTTTGGCTTCGGTTCTCCAGCCATGTTGATATCTGAAAAAGAAGCAAAGGAAAAAGAAGAGTATCTGAATTTTGATTTGAATTACAGTTATGAGGAAAATTGATTAAAAACCCTCACACATGGTTAACCGTCCACTTAAAAAGATGAGTATCCCTTCAAGCTTAAAGTGCCCATGTTATGGAAAGAAACTTTTTTGTGGGGGATTTGGGGTGTTATTTTGTGTCTCTGCAGCTTCCACATGCATTCAATCTTGAATAAACTACAACATCCATGCTGTTGTGAGTGAGATACAGGTTTTTTAATGTATCTTGTTTTTAGTTTCCAGGTGAGCTGGTCAGAATGGGCAGGCCTGTCTACGGCATTGGCTGAAATATTTGGTGTGTGCTATCCACTTTAGCCAATACCACATCAGCTGGCTGTTTATCCAACTTTGGTCAGTCCAAGACAGGATTAACCAGGGAACATCTTTCTAAACGAGGGCACACTTCCAACTTTGCGTGGAATACCTGCAGATTAGGGACATGTCAGTAGCTCTATGCAATTTCTTTTGTACATTAAGCTGAACGTGTGTGTGTTGTAGCAGTGTTTTGTCATTGAGAACGAGATAGCTAACCGCTTGTAATGCTAGCTTCCAGCTACCTAGCTACTGCGCATATCATAGACAGTTAAAGAAATGGTCCAACAGATCCTGTTGCTCTGGACGGCGACCAGTCAAGAATATTAGAAGCACTTTTCCGGTACACAAATAGAGTCTTTAAATGCTTCAGATGTAAAGTTATTTTGTTTTCAAAGTGACGTCAAAATGAATGGGAGTCAATGGAAGGCTGATGGCAGGTGAGGGCTTGAAAGAGGCTCATCCCCTTGGTGCATGTGCAACTCCAAACAAAGATGAAACAGAAGTGAGATGCCTCACTCTGTAGCTAAAACAGAGAGCTCAACAAAAAGAGGAGCAGTAGTAATGTGCAGTAAACAAAAATATGGTGTTATTTTACAAAGTAAACCATGTAAATATATTCTGTCACAACCCTTTAAATACAATTGTGAACCTGGAAATGAGCATAACATGGGCACTTTAAAAACTCATTTAGTAAAATATCATAGGAGCCCTAACAAAACACAGGGGTAAAACATAAGTGGAAAGAAGATAACTTGTAATTGTAGGGGAACTACAGTCTCTCTAAAGGTGGATGGTGTGTTGCCTTGTAACCTCCAGTAGAGGAAGCTGTTGAGCCATTTTAAAACACCTTCAGCCTTTCTAGACTGTGCACACCCTGACAGTTGTCAGTACAGTCAGCTGTTTTGGCTGTTTTGGCAGTGAGTTGGCAGCTCTCAGTGGGCCCATATTGTCCTGTCAACTTGCCATGCATAAATAATCTGAAGAAAAGCAAGAAATCAAATTTCCAGCTCTACTGTTTGTGGCTTTCCTCCCTTATTTGCAGTAATAAAAACACTCAAATCATGTACAAGTAAAGGAGAAATAACCACATTAAAAGTAAATGTCTTGAATTACTTAAAGAGCTGTTGCTTGAAAATGTGGATGAACCCGTAGTTTATGTTGCCGCTGTACCAGGGGCCCAATCAGATAAGGAACTTGCAAAACATGCTAAAATAAATGAATACATGTCCCAGTTTTTGTGTAGTTTTAATATTTATAAAATATGGGCCCTAAAAAAACAATGAGGAAAAAGCTATGCAATCTTAATTGCAGCAAATTAAGATTAATGAGGAAAATTTTGTTTTTTTAAACAAAGGGTCCATAATTTTCATCCTTAACATTATTACATTTTAGTGCTGCATTTGACATGGTCGACCACAATGTAATGCAATGTAAGACAGACTTGGGAGCTGGGTTGGAGTTAATGGCAAAGTCTTAAATTGGTTTGAACCCTATTTAAAGGATGGGAGTGTTAATCGGTACATGTCCCGTTGTCCAAAAATTACATGTGGAGTCCCCCAGGGAACCACTCTTGGGCATCTTCTCTTTAGTCTATTGCTTAATGGTTTCCTTTGTTCAACGGACTACTAGGATTCATTTGTTGTGTGTTTTTCCCAGCACATGTGGGTGGAAACTTAAAACAGTAGCTCCTCTGTGCACACACAAGGAAACAACCATGAACTTATGATTCATCCATCCGTCCATTCTCTAAACCCATTATCCTGCTAAGAGTCTCTGGGGACCGGAGCCTTTTCCAGCATGCTTTGGATGAGAGGCAGGGAACACTATGACAGCATCCAGTTTACCTAACCTGCCTGGCGTTGAATTTTGGCAGACATTGGAAGAAGAAAAACTTAACATTTCTCTACCTCTCTTTTTTTTTTTAAAATCACATCAAATCCTTTTAACCATGCAGTATTTTCCAAAATTCAGGGTCAAAAGAACTCCTTAGTGTTTGAAAATCCTTAAAACATAAAGCAGGGTGATGAAACTCCATGTCTTTAGACATGTTGGAAGATCGAGGGAAGCAAAAGGAAGGAGAGAGGATAATGAAAGGACGGATGGATGGATGGATGAGGAGGGAAAGTGACTTTTCAGCAGCCAGAGGCTGAAGATTCAAGCCTGTTAACTTCACCGTGAAGCAGAATTGTGTGTGTGTGTGTGTGTGTGTGTGTGTGTGTGTGGCAGTGATCCAGAACTCTGACCGCAGCCAGGTGTGGAAATGGCAGAGGTCCAGTTGTTTGCAAGGAAGGACACACACACACACACACACACACACACACACACACACACACACACACACTCATCCAACCCAAACTGTTATTGACCCTCCCCTTTATGACCTAGGGGGGAAAAAAACAGTCCACACAAACACACACACCTCGATACGCCTCAGTGACTTCACAAACATACTTCATTGACTTCTTCCAATGTCTCACTGAGCAGCAAGTCATTTGTCTGCCCACAAACACTTCACACTCCACTCTTGCTGATCAAAACAAATGTAAATTGTCGGCTCTCATTAGAGGTTTGCTAAGCTGTTGTCAATATATGAGAGTAGGTTCGACATCGCTATCGGTGTTTTCACCTTAAGTATCTACATAGCCTAAGTGTTTATTGGGTAATTTTAAGTGTGATGAGAGTTAGCATGATGACAATATTTAATATTACTATAATACACAATATTAGTATGTGTTACAGTGCTACTGATTATATGTAGTATATTTTTACAGTGGCCGGTCCGCTCTGCAGTTGAACGAGCAGTTACAGGCCAAGTCTCTTCAATTATGACTGAGCAAGTACAGTACAGTACAGTAGATTCCATTCCTACATACAAGCCTAAGTGAATAACCTGCCACAGGGCACCATTAGTTGTCTCAACACTGGCTGCTTGAGGGCCAATTCACATTGTACGCGCAAGAGGCAGCGTTGCACTATAGAACCTATAACTGTCAATGGCTTGCATACATGAGAACTGACCTGCCGCTATGCTGAGCAAAGTGCATGCAGCCTTTTCCCGCATGGACAAGACGTGGATTTTGTCCGTCAGCGATCTCCCAGAGCGGAAGCTGCGAAACGAGTTTGAGGTCGTACAGAGACCTCGGTCACCAAAACTATGCTGGGCTGCATATTTCCACCATGATAGGCATGCCAGATGTGCAGCTTGTTGTAGCCTTTTAATTTAAATCATTCAGGTTTGTTTTAGCTATGTGAAATCAACATGGAAAAGTCTCCACTGAAATACAATCATACATTTTACATTTTTTCTCAGTTTGGTGCATTTATTAAATCATAATTTGTGCATTTGTGCATTTCTAAAAACAATTGGCGTAAACTGCACCGCATAGTGACTGACCTGCAAACGTGTGTATCTCGCTGGAAATATTTTGTTTATTTGTCCAAAGCGAGTATTTCAACCAATGACCCAATCAAAGTCTTTACGCCAGGGGTCATCAACTATAATTTATAATATAATATATAGAATATTTCTCTGCAGACACTGTAAAGGCCAGATGCTAGTAATATAAAATAAAATTAGTATTGTATCCTAAGAAATATATTATTGCTATTATGTTTCTTTGGCATTTGTTTTGTAGGTTTGTAAGTTTTTGGTTTGCAATGTGTTTGCCCTTGTTGGCCAGCGTACATACACATACACACACAGGATAATTGTGTCTTTTAAGAGAGACCTCTGTCTGCTAAAACTGCCGTTTCCATGTTTTTTCAGAGGACATCCAGCGACTTGTAATTGACGAGATCAAAGAAGCCGGATGCCTATTGCTGGCTATTGATGAGTCCACCGACAATACTGACATTTCCAAAATATGCGTTTTTGTCAGATATTTAGATGGCAAAGATTTCAAAGAGAAGCTTCTGGCCTTGATTCCACTGGAGGGCCTGATCACTGGCGCTATTATCTTTGGTAAACTGAAGGACTTTTTTTCAAAAGCATGGACTTTCATTTAAAACGTCAACCTGGTTGTCACAGACGGTGCTCCTTCCATGGCCTTGGCAGAAACAGGGGACTAGTGCGCAGAATTAACCCCTGTGTTGGCCTCGGGTCAAATTGTACCCGTTTTATAAATTTTTAATATCAGGAACTTGGCTTTCTTTCAACAATATTGCCTAAAAATAACATGGATGCCTAGCTATGTTCTTCAGGTAAAATGAATGGTTACTTTCATTGAATTTTGGTTGGGGGGAAAATGACACAAAAAATAGAGAATAAGCGCTGAATGAAAAACAAGAAATTAATTGTTTTTGTATGATGTCATCAAAATTAGGTTGAGTGGATATGATTTATTTTTTTTAAGTGTAGAAAAAAAACAGCAAAAACTTCGAAAAAAGCGCCAAAAGATGAAGGTTGATGGGAAGACAACACAAGGGTTAAGGCTGTTGCTCCCAGCATTAACGCACTTCACTGTCTCATTCACCAAAGTGTGCTGTGCGCTAAAATTAAGTGGCGATCTGAAAGAGGTCATGGACAAAACAGTGTAAATAATTAACTTCATCAGGAGGAATTCAAGCAGCAACCATTGTTCCCAAAAATGTGTCCAGGAGTCTGAAGCCTGTTAATTTGATGATCTCTTACTCTCTGGCTCAGTGCGGGCAAAGCACTCGCGTATCAAGTTGTGAATTTTCTTAATGCAAAGTCAATCAAACGCGGCAGCTGACCACTTGTGCATCATGCAAGACACAGAATACATGTGCAACGTTGCTGTTGTAATGGACATATTTTCCCATTTGAACCCTCTTAATCTACAAATGAAAAAAAACAAAACATGGTGAATATGGTGGAAAAATGTGATGTCGTTGGAAACAAACTGTATCTTTTAGACGAAGATTTATTGTCAGGGTGGCTGCTACAATTTAGCACTCTTAAGACGGGTCACAGCAAGGTCACACAGAACATAAAGACATTTATCACACAGCTGAGGGAAAGTTTCGCTGCCAGATTTGATGACTTTGCCATTTCCAGGGATGTGAGGGGATCTGTGTGTGTGATCCGTTCATGAAGGCTGCTCTCCGTGGTGCTGAAAGCTTGAGCGCCTTTTGGGTGGCTTGTCCCCAAGAGTATTACACACTGAAAATATAGGCCATGTACTGTATGTGCTCACCATGTTCAGATCAACACACACCTGTGAAGCTGTGTTCTCAAAATATAATAAAAATAATAATAAATGAAAACGCACTGTCAAAATGCAGACTGTCAAACCAGTTTTTGGAGGACTGCTTGCACATAAGCTTGACAGCTGTCGAGCCCGATGTCAGAAAAGGAGAAATCGAACCTCTCCCATTAAGCACACTTGGTTATTTTAGTCTTGGGACTAACTTGGGGACTGTCTTGGTTTTACATTATTTGGGTTTATTTGTTTGATCATAGGCTACATTATTTTTATGTAAATAGTAACATTTCTAATAACTGAGGCCTGTTGCTTTTATTTGTCATTAGATGGATAGATGGATAGATAGATGGATAGATAGATAGATAGATATATAGACCAACGTTCTTCTCTGTTGTGTTGATGGTTGTTATTGAGACACCGCAATTGTGAGCAAATCCCAGGGGAGGATAATTTTTGACAATTGTGAAAGAATTAGCATGTAAAACAATGTAAGATGTTTAACGAGAGCAACGCGTTTATCGTCATTTTTGATTGAAAACAGGCCTACCAGTATGTCACAAGCTACTTTTAAGAAGGATTTTTTTTATTTGATATACAAATTAATAAATATAGAAACATACTTCTTCCCTTTACAAGGCCATTCCTGACTTCAGAATTATTCTGGGGACCGGATGGGACGCTCTGGCGGGCCGGGTTTGGCCCGTGGGCCGCCAGTTGACATTAAGCCATTGTTTATCCCAAGATAGTGAAACTGCTTTGTGTTGTTGTCCGTATTTAACAGTTCACTCTGTAAGTAGAGTGTAAAGAACAATGCACATGAAAGGGGGCACTATAACCTATGTGACAAAGTTACACAGCCCTGTTCCAAAGGGTGGAGGTTTTTGCCGTTGGAAGAACTTTCCTCAAACATTAGCCTGATCAATGATACTGTTTCTCTGTGCATTGATGAAGTGCAGTTCTTCTAATTCAGGAATTTTCTTCATATCAACTCTTTTATGTGAAGCTGGTTGTTGATAATGCTGGTTTTGTTAAGTGCTGTAAAATACAATTGTCAATGTCATGCCTTTAACTGTCAGAGACACCAAAAACACCAAGTTAGTTTAGGGTTGGGTACCAAGTCCCGGTGCCAATACGGCACTGCATGCCGAATAACAACGCTGATTTTGGTGCCTCATTTTGGTGCAACTTTAACGCCTGCCCTGCCCTCTGATGCTCCTAAATGGACGTGAGAAGCAACAAAAGCATCAATGCATGTGACATAAAGGTGAACTTAATACACTTGGCAGCAGGTAACGTTAGCCTATTGTTAGCTAGCAGCTGGATTAAAGACGGTTAAAATGATGTCAGCTAAACTGTACGACTGTACAGTAATTCACTTCAGAGAATTCCAGGACGTAACAGTCTGCAGCTGCTGTTGTCAGAAAAACAACAAAGCTGGTATATTTACGTGAAACTCGCCTCGCCAGCCTCGCGGTGCATTCAAAGTTATTGTAAAATACCCTTTTCCCATCTAGTGGTTGTTTTTAGTCGTTCACCAGTAATTTACTGGTGAAATACCATTAGTGATTGTTATTTTTAACAATAATTTAAACAAGCAGTTCTTAATTTATTAAGTTATTTATTTTTAAAATGATCAATTCAGCCACCATTTAGGTACCGGCATCGTTTTAAAAGTATCGTTTACTGTTTTTTTCGGTATCGGATTGAAAACAAGAAGACTATGTGTTCAAAAAGTGTCTTACTCATCCCTGTAAAAAACACGGGCTGCAATTACCTGGAGAGCTAGAAAATAAGAGCAGGAAAGCAACATGTAAAGAGAACAAAGAAAGTCAGGTAGTTAAGTGGTACAGAGAAAAAAGGTAGATTTTACATTATATTATCCCC
>NC_048410.1:2039354-2054107 GCF_013103735.1 Etheostoma cragini
CCCCCCCCCCCCCCTCCCCCCCCCACACACACACACACCTCAACCCACGCTGCAGTGGGGCAAAAAGCATCACTTAGCAGCCACTTAGCTGTCATAGCTATATTCTACTCTACACACACAGCCTTCTGGGAAATCTAACCTGTATTACTGTGCGTGTGTGTTGATGACAGGTGTTGTAAGTGGTGCAGCAATTAACCCGTCAACCAAACAACGGCTCGTTGAATCCCAGGTTTTCTAGATCTAGGAAGCCCTCGGTCTTAATCACGGTTTGTGGGTTGCTAGACACTCCATATACCCAAATGTACGCGCACAAGGACCATCCAGGATCTGGCCCAGAAAAGATGCCTGTCAAGTGCAAAGAGGATCATCGAGGACCCCACTCACCCTGGCCACAGACCAGGAGTTTTCCCTCCTCCCCTCTGGAAGGAGGCACTGCAGTCTGAGAGCAAGGAACGCAAGGTTCAAGAACAGCTTCGTTCCCGCTGCTGTCACTAAAAAAAAACACTAAAACAGCCCAATCAATCTGACTACTATTCTGATTACTATTCAAAGTATTACATTTGAAATGCACCTTAGTCCCTTTTCTGACTGCACCTTATTCTCTACTGTGCTTTTTTTTTTAAAATATGGATATTTATACTTTTTCCCAACTGTATGTATCTAAATAATTATATTTTTCAGGTTTTTATTAACTTTCTATTTATCCCTCTACATGCTCTACACACCCACATAAGCATTTATAGGTATTATGACATTTCATTCATATAACTAATACCTTGACTGTTTTTTAATTGTTTCTGTGCTGGATTTTTTTTAAACTGCTAACCTTGCATGTGTACTGTGGTATGACAATAAAGAAATCTGGAATCTTGAAGCACTGAAAAAGAGTGAGTACGTCTTTCATAACATGTCTTCTTAACTGGTTTGTGGACAACATTCAATCCAACCACTTTGGCCATCACACCTTTTTGTTTTCCTGTTCTTTAGGCAGAGCGATAATTCACGCTATGTCACGTGGACTCACCCAGCATCTGCCCAGCCAGCACCCTGCCGTTCTCCCCGATCACGGCCCCCCTGGCGTGCCTCTCGCTGGCGTACTGGATGAAGGCGTAGCCCTTGTGCACCGAGCAGCCCAGCACCCGGCCATACTTGGAGAAGATGCTCTCCACGTCCGACTTTTTCACCACCGCTGTGTTCAGGTTGCCGATAAACACCCGGGAGTTGATCGACTTTGGGTCTGTCTTGTTGGTCACATTGCTGGTCTGGACCTTCAGCGACATGCTGGGGAGGCGGGCGAAGGAAGCGACTGACAAATGGATGGATTGGGAGGGAGAGACGCAGAGAGATGGGGATCTAAAGAGAATAAAAGAGAACAGATAAACTGGTATTAGTGACAAAACATGCTGGGAAACGCGGGCCTCTCAGCTGATTGGTTCAGAATCTACTCCACATGACGACGTTTTGTATGAACCTGTCATTGATTTTGAATTGGAGGGATTTTAATTGCCATTTTACTGATTAAAAGGTTTATTCTGTACAGAACACATGTGGTGTGGCTGATAGTTGCGTTCAGATTTTAGAGAGACTAAATCTACATCTCACCTACATTGTGTTGTCAATTAAAATCAGCAACAGATACATGTAGAGGATTATGAGAGCTACTCTGTATTAATAAAAACAACTGGAGACTGTGTACAAGCTGATATTCAAAATTGCTAAATTAAGCACCAAAATTCCTTGTACATGTGTCTCATACCTGGCAAATAAAGCTGATTCTCTTTGATTTAAAGCGAGAGGGAAAAGAACAACAACAACCAAGTTTGCTCCGATTAGGAAAGCAGCAGACAAAATGCATGAAGACGACCTCAATCGATCACAGAGCAGGATTAGAAAACCAAATGTATGTAGTTCTTATCTCCATCCTCGCTGTGTGAGGACACGAACACAAGCTGAGAAGAGAGAAAAGCAGAGGGTAAGATGGAGGAGAGGAAGGGAGAGGAGGAAAGACTAGGGGCACTGGGAGGAAAGGGGAAACTAAGGAGGAGACAGGAGGAGATGAAGGCTTGGACAGGAGTAAGACAGATGAGAGGAGGAGCGAGGAAGAGCGAGGAGCAGGGATCAGCAGACAGGCGGCGGGGGTTTAAAAAATGTGGAGAGCATTAAGAGATGAGAGGATGGCAAAATAAAAATGAGAGGATGGAGGTATAGAAATAAACGTGGGTGCTGAGGAGCCGCCTCGTAAAAGGGTTCAGTTGGTATATCTAGCACATTTCTCTTACAGTGTGTGTGTGTGTGTGTGTGTGTGTGTGTGTGTGTGTGTGTGTGTGTGTGTGTGTGTGTGTGTGTGGCTTTTTTTCAATCATTGTCACTTTTTGACATTATCAACACTACATAACACTAATTTATTAACTTCTAGTTATACGGTTATATTTGGAATTTATGATCAATAAACCTCATTTATAGGAAATTATACCTAATGTTTGAGTTAGAAAAGCAGAAATTAGGAATTATTGAGACTAAAATGAAAGGAATGGATGTTGATGGATAATCACAGACTGGAATATGTCAACTTTTACTCAATAATATTTCAAAAACACTTCAATGTTTTTTTCAAATGCTATAAAATTGAATAAGACGCCCCAAAATTAATGAAAGTAGAGATTTGTCCTTCCCAAAGAGCGTTGTGTGGAACCAATCATGTTATTTTGGGGAATTAAAAAGAACGCTGAAATAGGAAAACGGGTCAATTTGACCCAAGGACACCACGAGGGTTAAGAATGACTTCAGTGCTTAACTCCAAGTCTTCCAGATTCGCAGCTGATTGAAGAGACCGCTGCTCGCCAGCAGCAGCCATCTTCTTTGTTTTCAAGTAGCAGAAAATTTACATTCGCAACTCTGCCGTCATCACGTTAAGCCCGCCCACCGAATCTATACACGGTTTGATTGGCCTGCAGAATTTGGTTTTTGAAATTACATTTCCTGCCGCTAGAGTGTGTCTAGATGTCTGCACGGCAGAACGAAGCAGCAAGAGTGAGGCGAGGAACCCAATACCCAGATGAAGACCTTTGCTACCTTCTTCACCGACTAGTGTAAAGCTCAGGGGGATTACTGTAGTGCATGCGTTACTCAAAACGTGTTACATAACTGCTTCATTTCTTTTTTTTAAGATTATTTTCTCGGGGGTTTTACATTTTCTTTAAATTTTAATCTGTTTATTTATCCCCTGAAATTACAATTTACACTCTGTGTCCACACTTTGTTAGTTTACACACAGTCCTGAACCCCCCCCCCACACACACACACACACACACACACACACACACACACACACACAGGAT
The DNA here is from genome assembly GCF_013103735.1 of Etheostoma cragini. Taxonomy (NCBI): domain Eukaryota; kingdom Metazoa; phylum Chordata; class Actinopteri; order Perciformes; family Percidae; genus Etheostoma; species Etheostoma cragini. The sequence goes on from NC_048410.1 coordinate 2,042,693, forward strand.
CTATACATGCACTAATGGAGAGATGTCAGAGTGAGTGGGCTGCCAGCTGAACCAGCGCCCTGAGCAGTCGGGGGGGGGGGGGGGGGGGGGGGGGGGGGGGGGGGGGGGGGGGGGGGGGGGGTACAGTGCCTTGCTGTACAGCACCTGGCAGTGCCCAGGAGATGAAGTGGCATCTCTCCAGCCACCATTCTACACTCCGTACTTTTTTGGTCCATATGGGGACTTGAACCAGTGACCCTCCGGTTCCCAACCCAACTCCCTCCCGAATGAGCAACTACCACCCCAATTAATGAATTGTTAAGGGAATTATTAGTGAATAGGAATAGTGGATAGACAGAAAATTGGGGGAGAGATGGGGGGTGACATGCAGCCAAGGGCCGCAGGTTAGGCTCAAACCCGGGCCGCTGCAGGACTCAGCCAACATGAGGCTTACTGGGTGAGCTAGAGGTCATTTCTACTCGGCGTTCAGATGTAAACCGGCCATTTACAGAAAGCTGAGAGTCGAGTAATGAGTCACCTAAACTACAGCTGTGGGAGTGAAGTGTGACAGATGAGTCAGCAGAGAAGAAATGGAACAACTTGTGGTTTGCTCGGTTCGTCACCAATGACGTGAACGGACTCTTAGGGAAAATCATTTCTGAGAATAAATCACATCAAGTTAAATATTTAATCCCATCTATCTCTATAAGCCTTTCTACACCAAATCCAAAACTTTCGTATTTCGACGCGTTGCTTTAGCCATACAGAATATATTGGATCTTCTGGCAATGCCGTGTTAGGCTGCTTTCCTCTTTCTCTCCATCTTTCTGTCTCTCGCTCTCTCATTAGAAATATTCAGCAGCGAGTGAGTCTAGGTTCCCCGAGAGAAGATATGTTTATAATTCAGCACTGCTGAGTGCATGAGTGTGTAAAAAAAATCTTGCTTTCAGACCTGCATCTTAAAAAGAGTTCAAAAAGGTCAAAAAGTGAGGTTAAAGAAACTTTCTGTGTGTCTGTGTGTCTGTGTGTGTGTCTGTGTGTGTGTGTGTGTGTGTGTGTGTGTGTGTGTGTAAGATTTGATGATGTCTGGTCTTTTCTACCTGACCTTCCCAGTGACAGAGTCCTCTTAAACCTGAATGGTCAAATTCGACCAAATCAAATTGAGCTTTGCCCCGAGGGACCTGTGTGTGGGTTTGTTTCAGAGATCCACATTTAGTGGACAACAGAATAGTGTTGATCAAGCAAATCCAATGTGTGTGTTTGTGTGTGTGACTGTGTGTGTGTGTGTGTGTGTGTGAGAGAGAAATAATGACTAAAGGTTTGTGTGAATGTTTCCAATCGCTGTTTGTGTGCACAGTAAGAAGTCATTTGCTAAGGAACAGACTTACATGGTTTTTTAAATGTATGCAAATATACACACAGAAAGTTGCAGGCTGGCATTCTCGAGTTTCTGCATGAGAAGTAGTTACTGCATTGTATCATGACACACACACAGTGTTGTGACAGGAAGTGAGTTTGTCTACATCTACATGTGTGTACATCACATACACTCTGCTACATTTACTGTTGAAGCGTTGACTGATCACAACCAATATTTTACCTTTTTAAAACCCTTCAACGGTATTCTTTGAAGAAATCTCACAATTCCTTTTTCTGTACAATCTGTACTTATACCGTGGTCTGGGTAAATACTCCATTCTGATTGGCTGCAGGGTGTCCACAAAAAAAAGTCTTATAGGACACCTTCCAACTATCAAAAGGAGTTAGCGCCACAGGATGGCGCTAACACTGAAGCTGCAAGAAGTAAGTTCCACTGCCCCTCCGAACTGACTTTGTTTCACAGCGAATATAATGAACAACAGGCTCGTTCTAGGTGAACCCCGCCCGCCCGTAAAGTGGTCAAGGCGGCAGCAGCTGGGGGCGGTGACTAAAATCTGCCGTCAAGTCGGACAGCTCCAGCCGTTTCCTGCAGCTTTCAGGCTAAACGGAAGTCACAGAAACACTCACATCCTGTTAGGACTGATTCCAATGTAATAAAATGTAATCGGACCCATATATCAGCTTGTACACAGTCTCCAGTTGTTTTTATTAAGTCAGAGTAGCTGTAATAAATCAGTGTTGGGGAGTAATGGAATACGTGTACCAACGTAATCAGAATACAAGTTATGAGCAACTGTGTTCATAGTTACAGTTACAATTTAAATATGTGGTGTTTAGAATACAGTTACATTGTTGAAATCAATGGATTACATGACGATACGTCTCTGTTTCACAAGTTCATTAACTGTCTAAATAAATGAAGGCAACTCCATGCATTTCCCAGAAGCCCCAACATGAAAACAAAAAAAAAAGTTTTTTTTGTTATCACTGATAAAAGTAGAGATGAAGCCGAACCGGCACAACAGAGCCGGGGCAAGGATGCGTTTCTATCTTGGAAATTCAAACAGCTAATCACATTAAAGAAAGAACAGGGAGACAAGCTACAACTGTGCAGTGTAACCTCCGCTGACAGCAACCGACCTGCTTTTAATTAACAACATAATGTAGATGATCTGTAATTTGAACTGATTTAGTCTCTGACTTCTAAATCTAACCAGCCACACATGTGGTTTGTACAGAATAAGCCTTTAATTCAAAAATCAATTAAAAGTTTATATAAAACGTCATCACGTTGAGTCAGTTCGGAACCAATCAGCTGTTAGATCAGGCGCTTCTCTGGGGCATGCTCTGGGTCCGCCTGGGTCTTGAGAAGTCCGTGAAAAGCAGCCGCGCAGCCCGCATCTCAAACCTGCGGCCGCCTTGAGATTATCGTTGTCCACGCGTGCATGACGTCAGAGCAAGACGGGATCACGACGGACACAAATCTAACCGGCATGCGATGCGTTGGGCGGCGGTCACCGGTGATCGATTCTGAGCAGACCGGGCTCATCTGGAGCGAGCCTAATGGTTGTTCCAGGTGTTAGTTAAACCCTCAGCTGTAACCAGGCAAACTGAGTAATGTGTTGGCAAAGGACCATGGTATAAGCAGGTTTATGCTCCTTGAGGAATCCATTGTCAGGTCATAATGAACTTCAGCGGAGGCAGCCGTCCTCCATTGCCGTTCACTTATCACATAACATAACATAATGTCATCAATAATGACATAACTGACAATGGACACCTTGAAGGGCATTGACCTTTACATAACAGGCAACACAAAGAGGAATCCAAGCCACAGTATGAATAGGCTCTCTGTAATAACCAAGGTTCACACAAGTTAGTGTTCCTTGTTATCATCAGTATATTGAAATGCACAGATTACCATAAAAAAACTGCCTAAGATGGAAAAACAGGAAGAGAAAGAACAGGACTTACATGGTTTTTTAATCGCAAGCAAATAGAACAAATAAAAGTTGCAGGCTGGCATGTCTGGCATTTCTGCATGAGAAGTTGTTTCTGCATCGTTGCATCTCACAAACACACACACACACACACACACACACACACACAGTTGTGACAGAAGGTTCACTTCCATCTTCTGCACTAAAAGAGACTGTGTACCTGTGTACCAAAATGTTTGAGCCCAATGATCTCATTCTCTATGAGCAAATTAGCTTTAAAAGTCTTCTCCTTTCGGGTGTCATGGTTTGATGATACATGCATACATTAGCATAAAACAGGATAAAGCTTGTGAGCACTATAAATGAATCAGAGAGCCTACTTTATGGTTTTAATGCGTATTTTAGCTTTTCGACGCAGATGAGCTTCATAGCATCGTCATATTTTTATCCTCAATTACCACCAAGACTTGTAATTCCCAGAAAATCTCCTTGTAAAATAACATTTAAAGATGACTTGAAAGAAATGAGGGATGAAATATTATGTTCCAAACACATATACAAATATTCTAAATGTGGACTTCTATTCTTAATGCACTCATAAAACCTTATACTATTATTTGGAAGAAGAATTTGAAGGTTGGAAATGCCTTAAAAGGAAAAATGGCATCAGCCTAAAGTCTAAAGAGACCTTTCTTAAAGAAAAACATTCTTCGTGTATTTTTAGGAATGGTTTATAGTTTATAAATGCTTTAAAACACATTGCATTTATATTTTCTATTATTTATACAACAGCAAAACAAAACAAAAAACATATTTCTCTATTTATTTCCACATTTCCCTTCCGGTGACCATAAGATCCTCTGACCACTCCAATAGATATATTTTTTGGGGAAAAGTCCTGACTAGAAGCCCTACATATTCATATCTCATGTTTAAACATAAAATATGCCTTATGCTTCCTCCTTGCCTCATGGTCGGCCATGCTTGCAGAAAAAGGGGGCGTGGCTGTACTGCAGTCCCCTTTAGATGATGTGGAAAGCTGTGATTGGCTCATTGACACATGTCGTGTGGCTGATAGTGACGTTCAGATGTCAGAGAGAATAAATCAGATTAGGGATCATATGCAGTCTGTTTGGTAATTAAAATCAGCAACAGATCACATGCAGAGCATTATGAGAGCTAAACTGTCTTAATGAAAACAGCTGGAGACTTGTACAAGCTGATATATGGGTCTGAGAACTGATAATTGTATTCAATCAGGATGGGTACACAGTGTTTCTTTGACTTCCTGTTCAGCCTGAAGGCAACAGGCGTACTTGAATATTGCTTTTTTTTTAGATTTTTTAGCGGTGATCCAAAATGAAAATCTGTGGAATTTACCAAGCAAGCATAATGTATTTATATAGCACCTCAGACACCAGTCACAGAAAAAATACATTAACATGTTTAAGCAAAATTTAGCGGACTGTTTTTCTGCTAGTGTTGGAGATGTATTAACGAGTTTTATTTTCATTTTTCATATAAATTAGAAAATGTAATAGTAGTATTTAGCTTTTTTTACTTTGTATCTGTTAATATAGCCTTTAATTTAAATGCAAATGTATTAATCCTTATATAATAATTAAGTTATTCAGTGAATGTAATTAAACCGTAAAATTACATAGTATATATATTCTGGCGACACACTCCGTGCTCTCTATCCAACTCTATCTTTCTTAGATTTGGTGTAGGGTGATACCAAATCTACACTTTGTGTACCCTTTCCACTGGTTGTCCTGAAAGTTGTAACCGGACCTGATGCTCTGAGTCTGGGTGAAACCAAACAGGCCTCCATGTCCGTGCTGCTGAGGTGCCCTTGAGCAACTCAGCAAAACCCTGCCAGTTGAAGCAGACCTTGTCCAGCACAGATCAATGAAATCGACCAAAACCACACTACAGATAGTGTTCCGTGTGTGTGTGTGTGTGTGTGTGTGTGTGTTAGTGTAAGATTAGCATTCAAACAAATGACATCCATTAACATTTCCACCTTCTGAGTTCTGCTTTGAGAAGTGAAGTAGCAGCTTCATCGGCCGAGCTTTCCACTCAACTGAGCTTCATTTCCTGGTTTTCTTTGATTAAACCAAAATGACACACGTGCAGATAATCACACAGGAAGCACTGCTCTGGGATTCTGTGCCAGTAGAATAAGCAATTAAAGATGACACCACAGGGGACTGTGATTATACAGACGATACAAACGCTGTCTTCAGCCACTGTTAGAAATGCCACTACACATCACCACACATGAACAGAGTTAACATGACATAACATGAGAAAATTAGGAATTTATTTTTTAAATGTATGTCTAAACACTATAAGTTCTGACATTTGATCATTATTGTGTCAAACGTTTTTTTTTTTACTATTTTGAGGCAGAGAGGTATGATTGATTTTGCAATCCGACAATTTCTCTGAAACATTGGAAAACCTAGGAGACTGAATTAATTAAAAAAAAAATTGTCAATCAACAATTAAGCATTGTGTTCAGTGTCAAATGAAGCAAAGCAAACTCCAGTTCTGCCTTCACTTCAAACGTGCCTACACAGCAGTTCAGAAGTCAAACATTGCTGACTGGTCTCCAATTCATTGACAACAGGATGCAAGATTTTCCTACTGTACAAAAAGAACATATAGCATATAGCTTATGATTTTAAGAAACCCATCTGCCAAACATATTCAATGCCGAGCATGTCCCCTTTCTGGGGGACCATCACACTGATTAAGAAGAACACTCAAATGTTACAGAGAAGTGGAAAAGACGTTACTTCCCGTCTGTGCTGGAAGTAAAATAAAAAATAAAAAATAAGGCATTTGTCTGCAAATTAAATTATCAAGCTGTAAAGCTACATAACTTTTGCCTTTAAAAAAAATTAGGTTTGTAAAGTAAAAGATCAGACATGAACAAAGTGTGATACCTCAAACATTTGTTCAAAAAGCTACGAAAAGCTTAGCACTGTAATTTGTAAGCTTTCCACGTTTTATTTTGCTGTTTTCACTACGCTGTTTACCGCTGTATAAGAACGCAGCTGGACGCGCAGGGAGGTGGTCCGGGGAGGACGGCTGGACGGGAACACACGGGACGATCAAGCCAGGGAGCGGATTTGGCTTCCTGGGTAAAACTAAAGCCTTTCACCCAGGAAATGTGTGTTTCTTAGGAGTGTTTTAACACAATCTATTTCCTAATCTTAAAGGTGCACTGCAACACAAAACAGTTTTTACTTGCATTTTAGGTTAGGTCCATATGTGTCATGTGTTATGTCGTGAATGTGAAGATGAACTGCTACCTCCTCTGTCAGCTCTAGTCACTGAAAAGAAATAAGAGGGGAAACCAGGTTAATTACAAAAGCTGGTCAGTCTGACGTCATGTTGCCTGAGCTCATTAATATTCATGAGCTCATCTAGTTGCGCTGGGTAATGGATACTGATAGCCAGGCTCTCACTGGCAATCTGTTAGCCAATCAGAGTCAAGCAGCTTAGCTTGTTGAATATTAATGAGAGGTTGCACAAATCGAGCTGGGGCTTCCTTTAAGCAAGGTAACCGAGGCATTTCCTCCACAAAAAATGTGTTACATAGTCCACGGCAGAACTTCATACATTACAACAAAGGAATAAAATAAGGGTGGCAAAGCACATTTAATAAGTCATTTTGGTGCCTAATCGTAACTTTTGGCTCACAAAACGCTTATATTTTGTGGACTATATTTAAAGTGTAATGTGCGCAGCTCGCCGTGCATTGTAACCGGCTCAAAGTCACCTATTTCCGGGTGACTGATTCACCAACTACTGCTGACAAATTGGAGGTCCGTAGCCCGGGTCGTAAGCTCTGTAGCAGGTTAAACAACTAGCAACTGCAGCTCGGCATTATGGAGCTCGTAGCCGGCCCGGCATTATGTGATCACCTAGTTCTCCTAATCAGGTCTCCTAATTTTGTAGGATATCATACATTACATCAAGACATTTTCGTACAATATCATACGGACCTGTTCATTACAATGCGTTACAAACCTAGGATAACATATTCATCCAAAGGAGAGATTTGTCATTGTGCACTTACTGCAGCATGGCTGCATCTCTCTGTCATAAATTCTTTAGTAGGCGCATGTCTAATTTATGTAACTATGTGTGTTTTGCGTCTTCATTTACTGCCTGCTATAAGCCAGGTTTGATGTTTTAAAAGTGTGCATTTTGAAGTGGGCTGGATTCTACATCACAAGATCAATTATGCTGATTTGCATGGGTTTAGCATTGAAGTGCAGGTCCCAATAGGAGTTATTCAAAGCCGTTAGTTTGGATTCATGTCAGTCATCAAGTGCTGTGCCACATTATAACCCTCCAAAATAATCTTCACTTTCGGGCTCCAGGGAAATGCAGCTTTGACTCCCTTTTGTCAAAAAAACTTTTGCCTTGATGCTGTTGCTAAAGAGTGATAACTGAATTCTAATATCACTCTCACATATAATCCAGGCAGCAAGTTGATGCCTATTGTCTTGAAAATGTCAAAAGGCACATGTTGGAACCCACTTACTGTGGAGGAGGAGGGCGCGAAGGAAAGCTAGTTCACCATGAAAGCAATCTATATCACAACATTACAATAAACAATCACAAGATGGTAAAAATATTCAGTATTTGAATTCAAACTCTGGAGATACAGTAATGCTGCATATTACCAAACCGGAGGTGTCATCATGGAATAACTGTGCACGAGCGTCATGTTGGTCCTCATGTGTCATTACTAATGTCAGGCACGCAAATGTACCCTAATGACCAAGAATAACGGTAAAATATCTTTTGATTGCAAATTATTCCCCAACCAAATACTCATCATGTTCCTTAGTGAAGGCTCAGCAGGGAGAGGATAATTTGCAGTACATCATAAAAAGTCGACTTTTCAGACTGGAAGATGATAAGAGTGACTACGCCCTCAGCGAGAGAAGGTCATTCGAGCACAGAGGAGCTGGCCGGGAGAAACACTTCATAATAATAAATAGCACAGGCGAGAAGCAGCAGCTTTGGGATTAGTCAATTCCATGAAATGTGCGTTCAACACAAGGTGGTAATACTGTGATAGACAGAATCATTGGGAGCTTAAAGGAAATATTCCCATAGCCAATAACACTGATAGTATAGCACAGAGGCTCTTATATAACCGCATCCCGCGCTGACCTTTAAAACCATAAGATTGTCCTGCTCCACATCCCCAGAGGATTGCATTGAAGAGAGAACACAGTTTTCTTTATCTATAAGGGAGACCTGGCCTAACAATAAAAAAAGAAATGAGTGTAGACCTGGAAAGTGGCACTAAAGTGGCATTCTTACTGTCAGTCATCTAAAGTGATTAAAGAAATGGAACTAGAAAAGGGCCCTTATCATTAAAGTGCAGATCTCTGACAGGTGTGTGTCCTTCTCCTCTCCCAAACAAAGAAGAGTAGAACCTCTCTCAGTAGTCCCTCCCAGCTCTGTGTCAATTGAACGCCGTACGTCAAAACAGCCGCCCATATTTTTTATGTACAACCCCGACACCGGTTGTGACTTTGTTTTTCCCCCCTCGCTCCCTGCTTGTACATCCCAACTCCTGTAGTAGCTCCACAGTCAAGGTGGCATCAAAGATAACGAAATCAGTGATTTATTCATGTAGTGTTGTGCCGAACTTCAGTGGATCATAACATTAGGCTGTATACAAACGCGCCTTGTCATGCAGCCACGGATCACCTCAAAGACACAAACCAAGAAACCAGCCTAATGACAATATAAAGCAACCGAGCAAACCAATCAAAATCAAAGTATGCACAAATAGATCAGATAGCTTGTTTTACTGTGGCCATTCGCTTGAATTATTCTACAATTCAAAGAGGTTTTGGCTCACTGAAGACAGCCAAGACTAATGAACCTAAATGCAATTCACATTTTCTACATCCAAGTGGCCTCAGGCTTCAAGCCTCAGATCCTCAGGCAGAGTTCTTCTGATTGTTCCTATATCATCGTTCGTGATAATTTGCAACTCGGTACAGCAGGACGAGGTCAGCCAGTTGCATGTTGAGCTGGAGCAGCTTTCACTTGGATTCACCTCATCAGTGTTGTGTGTGAAAGGAAAACGTGTCCCAGCGCCTATTCAGAGCAATAGTACAGAGGAGGACTGATCTGAGCTGCCAAGAACATGGCCTTCACCCTGTTCAGTATGTGTGTGTGTGTGTGTGTGTGTGTGTGTGTGTGTGTGTGTGTGTGTGTGTGTGTGTGTGTGTGTGTGTGTGTGTGTGTGTGTGTGTGTGTGTGTGTGTGTGTGTGTGTGTGTGTGTGTGTGTGAGTGGGAGAGAGGAGGAAAGAAAGAGACAGACAGACAGAGACAGAGACGGAGAAGGAAACAGGGAGTCAATGTGTTTGGCAGAGATAACGAGACAGACCTGGACAAATGCAGTGCAACAAGGAAAACAATTTTCTTAAAGAAAATGAGAGAGAGAGAAAGAGAGAGAGACTGATTCAGAGTCACGGCGTAATTTGTTTTCAGTTGTCATGGTGTTTGTTGTAATAATATGTGTTGAATATCTGACCTTCAAGTAGACTGGCAATTATGAGTATTTCTCCACCGGTCTCTCTCAAACACACACACGTTTGTACTCGTATACTTGCGAGGACCCTCATTAACAAAAGACATTATGGACAGAATGTATCTAAAAGACCGGAGTTGCTTTTTAGGATTTGATATAATACTTGTCACGGTTCATTTTAACCCTCCTGTTGTCCTTGGGTCAAATTTCCCCCCGTTTAAAAATGTCTATATCAGAAAAACGGCATTCTTCTTTAACCAAATTCTCACAAAAAAGGTTGGATTCCATGCAACACTTTTTGCAGATATAATCACTTTCATTGAATTTCAACTAAAAATTGAAATGGTTTCAAATCAGCATCCTGACCAAACCCATCCACTCAACATACAGTACACTCCTCTGAATTATTAGTCAAAGTAATTCATAATTTCTGCTTTATTAACTCAAATACAATGGCTTGAGAACGTTTACACACCCATCGTAAAGAGGAATAAAAAAACATCTTTGGGAAATTGATCTTAATGCCTTAATTCACAAATATTGGAAAATCCAACCTTTTAAGGGCACCAATTGTCTTTGTGAATGAATGATGTATTGTAAATAAATAACTGTTCCTACAGGGAGCATGAGTATACACACTCCTATACGTTAAATCCCCATAGAGGCAGGCACATTGTTATTATTAAAGGCCGTTTATTTCATGGATCAGGGTACTATGCATCCTGATGAAGTCCCCTGACCCCCCATCATCACATTCCCTTCACCATACCTACAGACTGGCATGGTGTTATTTCAGGTCGCTTAATACCTTGTTTGATTTGCATTGAGAGATGATCTTATGGAGAGTTCCCCGTGCCAATCTCTATGTATGGTGAAGGGTATGTGATGATGGCGGGCTATTTTAATTCCAAAGACTAAACTCTTCAACTCTTTAACTCCAAAGACTTTGTACGTTTCAAATTGTTGTATATTTCATATTGTTCACATGTAGCTTACTAAAAACGTTGTACACATCTGCGAAGAAGTCTGTCCTGATTGTAATGCTCTTGTGGCTGAAAGGGAGCCAATCCCTGTTGTCAGGTTCCAAAATCTGATGGAAAACCCTAAACCAGAGGGGTGGAGGCTGTTGTAGCAGCAGACTGAAATTAATGAGTGAATGAATGAATGAAACTATGAAGCAAATTAATGATTTTGGAACTACCACATACTGTATATATAATGTTTCGACCATGAAGTGTATCTTTTCTAGCCTCTATCCCTAACCTAAACCTATTTATAACCTTGATGCTAAAACTCTTAAGACACCTGAAGGTGATGTCACAGTTGCCTTGCAACATTTGATGAATCTAGAGTTAGTTTTAGTGTTTTTCTCCAAAATTAATGTATATTTGCAGTAAAATCAGGTCATGCTGGAAGAGAGTGTGAAAGTGTGCATGTGAAATAATGCATATATATATTCATATCAAACATTCAACTTTCACCCTCTAACTCTCACACACACACACACACACACACACACACACACACACACACAC
>NC_048410.1:2054207-2101153 GCF_013103735.1 Etheostoma cragini
CCTCTCTCTCTCTCCCTCTCTCTCTCTCTCTCTCCCTCTCTCTCTCTCTCTCTCTCTCTCCCTCCCTCTCTCCTCTCTGTCAGAACTACACCGATGATGAGAATATGTGATTCATTTGTCATGTGCGTGACATATTCTTCCACGTAAAAAGAAAAAAATAGTTTTTTTTAACTTTAATAAATTAGGATAAATGACAATAGATACTCCACTGGTGTGGCTATTCTGCTTCTCTTGTCCATTTCTGATATTGAACTCTCATATACTTTTTGACCTATTGTGTAAGTCTAGAAAAGACGAAACATTCTGCTTTCGGGCTAGTGAGCTACTGTATACCTGTAGCGCTTTCTCTCTGGCCTTTAAAAAAAGTATCTTTCAGTTTCTATAGTCCTGTTTTCATCTGCTCCCTCCTTGGCGTCACCTCCCTCCCCCCCTCTCTCCGGCAGATCAGTGTACAGCCAACTGAGTGATGTCACTTCAAGTCCCTGCATGAAAACTATGAGTAGTTTTCATGTATTTTCACTGATATTTGGTGAACGGAGCCAATAAATGTGACTTTAGAGTCAAGAGCAAGAGAGAAAGGGAGCAATCATCTCTCTGTTACTATAGTAACGGTTTGAAGTTGGCATGTGTATTGAGGTCTTTCTGTACATTGTAATCTGTACTAATCTCTTGCTGTTTTCTGTTGCTCTGGTCTCAAAACATCTGGCCAATGGACTGCAGTCGAAAATGAGCCGGCTGGCTGACACTGTCACATTTATGGAAATGTTAATTATGTCCTTTATAAACAAAAAACAACAACAATGAAATCACTCTAAAGACAGAGGCTGTATATCGCGTGATAAACTAATAAAATACAACGTGCATTTAAGGTTTACTGACCTCATATTATTCTATAACTACAGTCGGAGTCTTAAAAACTTTAACAAGTCATCATAACAAAACTACATCCAAAACTTAGACCTCAACGATTCGCGTGAGCATTTTCTCTCACCTCCAACCTGTAAGGTCTTGTTAAGTTTAGGAAACTAAGGGCGCTTTCACACCTGCCTCACTCTGGATTTCCACCAACTGCAGAACAGCTCCTCCTGTCTATAAGACGGTCAAACACCATTCACTTCATTTTGGTTTGCATGTTCACACACCAGATGTTCAGCAAGCTGGTTTGCAATGTTAACAAGAGGGACTTCAAAGGCAGAGCTGCAGGAGTTCACTCTGTATCTCACATAGGAATTCAATCTTTTAGAATTATGAATTATGACATCTGCATTTTGTTTTAAATGAACACAGCTCTGTCTTCCTGAAAAAAACGTAACATCCCTTCCTCGAAGACTGGTTAAATTAGAAAACACTAAGCAAAAAACATGTTGTTGTTGCTTCTCCATGGCTAATTTTACAATATTAAAGGAGAAATCTACTCAGGCACCACTCTAACGCTGGTGGAAATCAAGCTTTTTATTCTGGGTCTAATTGGTTGTTTGCTGGTTTGTTTTCCTTGAGGCAAAGTGGGCTCCACAGAAGTGCATTACATCACAAAATACCTCCTAGAATGCTTTGAACGTCACACAGTGATGATGTATATTTAATGTAAAAGCAGCTTGAGGCTTTCCTTTTAAACACAAGTCTTATTTCAATAATGTCTCAGTAGCTCTTTGCTTGATGTTCCAGTGTCGCCCCACATGAAACTTCATACACAACAATTATCTATCAAGCCAAAGACACAAAACCTTTTTCTAATACAATCTTTCCATTTTATGTTTTAGTCATTTATCTGACACTCTTTGCCAAAATGATTTCCAACAACACCGATGGTAAAATGATGTAAATTAAATGATGACAATTAAAGTGTGGTGGCTTTGAGGTCAGAAAAGCCAACTAATAAGCACAAGGTGGCCTGTTTAATTTGAGACTACCAGGGCAGATCTAAATGGTGAAGGGGAAACCTAGTGACCCCCTGACCTTAACCCCCCCGTGCTCCAACCTGATCAAACTGCTTAAAGGCAGCTTGGATGTTCTTAAACGTGTGGAGCTGCGTGCACTTCTATGCTGTATGCCCTGCGGTGGCTGAGTCAATCTGTGGGAATAATCTCACTTGGCAGAGTATTGTAAGATTGATGGTGCCACACAGCTTATAGGACAACTGCCACCACTGTAGTCAAGCTCTTCTAAACCAAGACCAAGTCATCACCAAGACCAAAGTGTATCAAGACCGAGACAAGACCAAGACCAAGGCAGGGCAAAACCGAATCACGATCAGGAGACCAGTGTGAGTCCCACACACTGAGATTTGACAATCATGATAAATAACCACCTTTCACTGACGGACTGCAGTGGACAGCAGATTATAACAATGGCAAACGAGTCTGAAAGACAGACCAGTGAGGGGCCATCCAACTGTGTTTTGGAAAACAAAGCAACCCAGTGTGGAAGCAGGGTAAGTGCTCAGGAACATTAGTGAGTATAAAAAAGAAATGCAACAATTTAAAACAATCACTGCATTCAGTGGATTCGAACACACAGGCAAAATAAACGTGTGCCGTGCTTTCACATAGAGTTCATGTTTGATCAGATTTGACATTCAGAATTGCATCGGTGACCACTTGCAAACTGTCTTGACCATGCTGACCCTCGAAGCAACAGAGAGCTGATCAGTCCAAAATGGTGTAAGACCACTTTTTGAAGGTCTTGTCTCGGAATCGACCGCATTTTTACTCAGCCTTTTGATTATTTTATCAAGGCATTTTTCATGATACACACAAAGCATTTTCCACATTTTATCGTGGCATGCAGTGTGGGACTCACACTGGTCTCTTGGTCTTGATTCGGTTTTGCCCTGCCTTGGTCTTGGTGTTGTCTCGGTCTTGATACACTTGATCTTGGTTTAGAAGAGCTTGACTACAGTGGGGTTGTTGTATAAGCTGTGCTGCACCTTCAATCTTACATAACAATATTCAGCCCAATGAGATAAATCCATATCAGGTAGGTATTGGAAGAGGGTCACTTGCTTGGTACCTCCAATCTCTACGTAGGTTGCATTATGTTACGTTACATGTCATTTAGCTGACACTTTTATCCAAAGCTACATATTTGTTCCATTTTGGTACAAATGGAACAAACCGTAACCAAGTCACAACTGGAAGTCCCAACGTCACCATGTGTCTACATTTTGTGAGGAAAAGAAAAAATGAACGTGCCACTTTGTGATGTGCATGGGCACCAAGTGGAGGACGATGATTGGGGGAGGGATGAAAACAGCCTGGTAAAGATATAGAGGCGTCACATATATGGTGGGGCCGACTTAGATAAATGTACTTACAGATGTAATTATCAGTGCAGGGTTCTGATATCCGGGTTTATATTGACGATGCTGGCCCACCTGACAACACAGCATTGGCTTCATCTCAGTTGACTTCATTCCCACTCAGGGCAACATTAGCCTCCTCCATTGCCTCCACAGGTTGCATATAAATCATTGCCATGCAGACCAACAGGCAGTAATAGAGACAGATAGTCTCTCTTAGACTGCATTAATGAACTGTTGTTCCTGGAACCAGGAGAGCCAACGGACGGATCATTAGCGCATTGTTTTCTGCTCCGCAATCCCTGCAGACACAACATTCGTTCACCATCGTCTCTGGTAGGCAATTAATAAAAGGGCAATTTACGGAATCAACGATTAATTAAACAACGATTTCATAGATCCTCAAGAATGAAAGTTTCCTCCTCCGTTCAGCTGACCGGAGGTGAGCTGGCACCAGTCCACCTTAGAGGCTGGAGTTGGCTGTTCATTTCGGTGGTTATTCTTCCATTTTTGTGTCCTTTGTAATTAATATACTGGATTTGAAGCTGGTGCAGAATATTTGGTAAGTTTTGGTTATGGGTTAAAACACATTATAAGCCATCTGGTTTCAGGACAAGATGACTGAATGGGCCGTCAGGGCTGCTTTTCACACAACAATCATGTGACATACGTGATGTTCTCTGCAGTGGATTATACATCATAAACAATCTTCATTACAAGAGTCCGCTTCATTTTGTGTTAACATTTTCATTATTTTCCTCTAACTCGGCCTTACCTTTTCATGCCATCCATCTTTTCCTGTTGGCTTTCCTACCAGATCTGATCTGCACCATCTGAAAGAGGATGAAGACGGACGGTTTTGCAAATGTTTTCCAGGTTAGGACATTGTTCCCATGATGAATATAAACACAGTTGACATAAAGATTCGAAATTATAAAGAGATTTACATATTTTATGACATTAGAGAAGTGAGAGTGAAGTCAGTGGAGCAGCCCGCTGCGTTGGGTTTAATGAACAATGTTCCAGTTTGGTTAATATTCGTCTTACTCTCTTTTTTCATCTGATCTCCACTCAGTTCATTGTTTTCATCTTTCCTGTCCTCTCTCTTTTACTTTGGACTTTCCTTTTAACTTTCTTCTCCTTCCCCACCTGTCTTTCCTCCCCTTCCTTGCTCCCTACTCACTCCTCTCCTGTTCTCGTCATTTATTCATTCTCAACCCTCTTCATCTTTACTTCCCCTTTTCATCTTGTCTTCCAATTTCAGCTCCCTTTTTGGTCTTCCACTCCTTTTTCTTCATCAGTTCTCTACCTTCTTCTTCTCCTTTCTATTTTTCTTCTTGCCATTTCCTACCAATTGTCCTTCCTCTTCAATCCCTACCTTTCTTCCACCTCCCCTATTTTATCATCCCCCTCTTTCTCCCTTCCTTAAATCCCTCCTCCCTCCTCCTCTCCATCACAGTGTTTCCGTCCTTCCTTCCTTGTTCTCCAGATGATGAACGACTGGTTGTTCCACTCATCCATCTACCCGGCAGCCTCATCTATCTATCCACTCCCTGCCCACACACACACACACACACACACACACACACACACACTAACACACACACACCACTTATACAACAAAGGAACACATGAACATGTAAACTGAAACAAACAACAACATGACCCCCCCCCAACACAAACACGAACACACTCAAGGTGTCCACAGAGTAAACTATTAAGTGTAATTTGAATGGGCTCAGCCCGCCACGCACACACACAAACACACACACAAACACACACACAAACACACGTCAGTACAGCTTCTGATTAAAGAGCCTCTATAGAAAATCAATGCCTCCTTCAATGCACCTTTACCTCTCTCTCTCTCTCTCTCTCTCTCTCTCTCTCTCTCTCTCTCTCTCTCTCTCTCTCTCTCTCTCTCTCTCTCTCTCTCTCTCTCTCTCTCTCTCTCTCTCTCTCTCTCGTCCACCCTGCATCATCCCTTTAACTCCCCTCTTTCCTCTAATTTGCCCACTCAGCTCTCTCTTAATTTTAAATGTGCTTTATTGTAAAAGCAACAAGGCATAAATCTATGTACATATTTATAATAAATAAAGTGCGACACAACAGAACACAGTCGTGAAATCAATAACAATACCAGCTTAGTTGTGAAGTTCAATTGATTTTAAACTGAGAAGAAAAAAAAGAAACGTTGTCTCTTTAGCATTATTCTTTACAGGTGAACCGTATACACTACCGGTCAAAAGTTTGGGGTCACTTACAAATGTCCATTCCACTCCATTATAGACAGGATACCAGCTGATCTGGGTGGGGGGGGCTGATCTTTAATGCAATATCTACATTTCCCATTATCAGCAACCATTCATCCAATGTTCCAAAGGCACATTTTGTTTACTAATCTGATATTATTTTAAAAAACTAACTAAGAAAACATTAAACAACCCTTTTGCAATGATGTAAGCACATAATGTAATCTGGAAACTGCCCTGGTTAAAAAAAACAAGGCAACTGATCTCAGCTGGGATTCTGTCTAGAATGGAGTCCAATGGAAATTTGTGAGTGACCCCAAACTTTTGACCGGTAGTGTACATCCGTGAACCTGGTGGACTCAAACCGGACGGATGTAAATAAGAAAATCTGACGCAGCAGAGGTGGAGACATCCTGACTTATAGTCTCGAAGAATGGGAAAAAGCTAATGGGTAACGCTAAAAACGGTGCTAAGTCATTGATACACGCAGATGGGCGAACGCTGCAGGGGCATGAAGGCGATCAACGATTATTCATCAAGGTATCGCAAGTATTCACATTCGGGTCGTTTCATAAAATAAATATGACACGTCTCTAAAACAAACGTTGCATACACCTTTGCCAAAATCAGGATCCAAACATACCTAAAATTGCATCGACATTTAAAGGAAATAGGGTTTCTGTCCCCCAAAAGGTGTTTTTTTCAATTACCTACATGTGTCGGACTGATGATGCATTGCCTCGGGGGGGCAGTACCTGTTTCATTTCAGTCTCAGTGTGAGAGTGTGTACTGCCTGTTGCTGTCATTGATGGTCCATAGCAGGTAAACAACCCCATTTTTTTTTTTTACATATGAATTGTGTTTCCTAACTTGCACTTAGACCTGGATGACATGACGAGTTAGATCCACTTTGTGTATAAAAGGCTCTTTTGAAAAGAATAATTAAACTAAAATGAAAAATGACATCCATGCCTTATAAGCCAAGACGTTTATGTCTTCTTGGCTCAGCGTTGACCTTCTATGGAGCCCTTTGCTCTCTGACACTGTATTGAATTACAGTCATTCATTACATTCCCAGGGTAAGATCTCATGTCCTTGGGTCCCACAGTAACAGCCATTTTACAGTAGACTGTTTAATTGGGAATAAAAAGGGTCAACACTATGTACATCCTGGTCCTAGGAACTATAGCGGTGACAGACATCCTCTCTCAGATGCTGTTGCCATTCAGCTAATGGCGGGATGAAGTCCCAGGTTGAGCTCATTGATAAATCAATTCTGAAGTGCTACAGGTCTGATTTAAGACTCTGGCTGGGTTCTTAACCAAAGCAATGGCTCATGCATGCAGTGGTATTTAGAGCCATTCAGCATTAGCTTCTCAGCTACAATAAGGAAATTGTCAAACCCAAACGGCCTTGACCACCTTGAAGTATGTTAGATGCATCGAACAGATTCTCAAACATTTTTTTTTTTTAAATACAGCAGCTAACTTCTACGTTTTCTTGAATTAGTATGTAATTATTTACTCACCTGGTTTGGAGTTTGTTTCCCCTCCGCCTTTCTCTCTTTTTCCCTGCCTGCTCCCTGTAGCTTTGGACCAGGGACATTTTTAAACCCTCTGAGACCGAGAGACTCGCCCACGAGCCTAAACAGCACCTCTGATTCATAGTTTAATCACTTAATAACCATAACAGCTAGCGACTCACCAAACATAGCGGGTCTCTCTAACATCTACAGGGGATTTTCTATCCAGCCTGGAACTTCCTGCCTTTTTCGGGGTCATTGAGCATTAAATCCAAACCGTCACATCCTAGATATATCCAATTTATGTCCATAATTCATTGCGTTTTTGCTCAATTATGCCGCTAGCTCCCCACTCCATCTCTCCTCTCCGTGTGTTTACGGAAGAAAAGGAAGCAGCCTGCCCATATATGGGAGACAACGTCACACAAAGAGTATGGAGTCCTAAAGAGGCCAGACTTCCCAGTCACACTGTGGTCACACTAGTCTAGTGTGCGATCAAAGATGCTATAGCAGAACAAGATAGATATCTACCATTTTATAGAGGAAATGGCCCCACTGGTTTGAGAATGGGCAAAATATATATATATATATATATATATATATATATATATATATATATATATATATATATTTTTTTTGAAGAAATGCAAATAGCATGTGCTTTGTATGAGTTATAATGTTTATTATCTAAACTTTTGCATAGGAGAACTGTTTTAGACACACAAATGCATGTCTTGCATTGCTGTGGGTGTAATATCAATAAATATGACACTATTATGTTATTATTGGCATAAGTAAATGTCATGAGAGCAAAAGCGTCTGGACTTTCTTTGAAAAAATGTTGTCTATTGTCTAAGTTATGATGATTATTTCTTCACAGTTTGACTCCCAAGACATATGAGAAGTGTTTTATAGGTTTTACTGCTCTGCACTGATATCAATACATATCTGGAAGATTAATGTTCCGTTTTATTTATTTGTTTGTCTTTACGGTCCTACAACCATTTTAACATGCAAGTGACCTCATTGCAACCCAAATATTCTAATAACCCAGTTAATCCTGAAAAAAATGATGTTCATATCTTGACTGTGGACAACAGGGTTGATGTTTTACAAGCTTTTATTTGTAGAGGACAGATTTGTATGGACCTGTTACAGCAACATACAGCAACATTTAAGATGTATGAGGGCCTTTTGGAACGACTGTTTAATCAAACTTTATTTACACACACTCAGCGTACACATGGGTCTACCTAAAATTCACTCAGACTCAAAAACAAACACAAAAAACTGAAACTTTAAAAAACACATGCTGTACTGCTAACTTCATCTTAATTGAACCCCCAATGTTTCACACTAAGGGGGAACCTATGCTTTGTCTGTCTCTCACACACACACACACACACACACACACACACACACACACACACACACACACACACATATATACGGATCAGTGTCAGACTAAATGAGTTGTCATTGGCAGCCGATCCCCTCTCATCCCTCCTAACCACTTCATTTGCAGTCTTCTCCAGTCAAACCACCACGGAGATGGATGTGCGAGGCTGTGATCATCGGCCGCTTCATACTCGGCACACATCTCATTCTAATTCATCTCTAATTGCAGCTTTGGCTGGTTTTGGTCTGGACTGGTCAGGCCTGAGGAGGACGGAGGAGTCTAGCAGTATACTCTCCGTGGCTGGAGAGATGAACCTTGTTTTCTTTGATTTCGGCTTCTAACCATCACAAAATCAATTTAATCGAGACAAACACATTACATTTGCAAGTAAACTCTTATTTTGTCTTGTTCTGAAGGGAAATCCAGAAGGTTCAACGGGGGAAGTAGGTGTTAAGGGAAATTAAATCACATTTCACTGTGTTTTCACAGTAACACTTCACAATAAGGGACACAAAGAAGTAGGTTATGATTAACGAATGAGGATCAATGAGGAATGAATGAGGAACGAATGGTTAGTTAAGCTTTCACTATCATTGGTACTGAGTGGTGGTTAATCATTAACCAATGATTAGTTAAGCATTCATTACCATTAGTTAAGCATTTTGCATACCTGGAGATAAAGTGAGATATACGTCATCATTAAGGAATATAACAACTAATAACTAACTAACCTTCATTCCTCATTCATTTAACAGTAACTACCAGTCTGTTTACCAGTAACAAACCATTAGTGATTGAATCACAGTCAATCAGTAACTATATATTAACTAACCCTTCATTCCTCATTCGTTAATCATTACCTACTTTTTGTGTACCTTATTGTAACGCGTTAGCGTTTTCACTGTTGATTTGTTGAACTGCTTCACTACTTTATAGTTAATGATTTTATAGTTAACTTATAGTTTATAAGTTGAATGAATGCAACATCTTTCTAATTGTTACTGAGTAACTGGGTACTTTACTTCAGTATTTCCATTTGATGCTAGTTTATACTTCTACAGTACTCTTTATATAATATAATATTGCACTTTTGACCCTACTAAATGCATTTGAAAACTTTAATTGCTTTGCAGATTCATAATCCAAAATATAATTAACATAAATAAAGTAGGTTACTGTATAGTACCTAGTAATCAGGTGAAATCAGGCTCACCTGCTGCAACACTAAACGTAATGCATCACTATTTATAATCCAAAAATATAACATGTAATATATAACATTATTCTGAAATGGGGCATTCTGCATGACGACTACAATGCTTTTACTAAAGCAACATTTCAAATGCAGGCCTGTCATTTGTAATATACTATTTTTGCTACTTTAAAGTGTAACTTTCTCCAAAATGCAACCAAAGGTCTTTTTGTGAATGTACCCGGGTCAAACTTTCGTTTAAAAGCAGAATCAGGACGGAAGCGTCCCCTTTAAGATTTAGCGGCTAGGGCAGGTGGTGTACACACGGTCTATCGGAGCTTGTTTTTGCTGAAAACAGCTGCTTGGCGCTGCTGAAAATGAGGCTGATGAAGCATTGAGACTGACAGCAAATGTGCCATTAAACTAAAACTATGAGCTAGAAGACGCTGAAAAGCTCAGTGAAGCTGCAGAGTCGGAGATAATGAGGGCGCTGTCCCTCAGAACTACCCCCCCTGTAGAAACTATGAAGAAAGACTTAAAGTTAACGTCCTTAAGTGCCTAGAAGCGGTAACAACCTTGAAAAACCGGTTGATCGTATCGGTTGTTAGTTGGTGATGACTGGAGCAGACTGCCTTGCTCTAAGGCACCAGGCAAAGAGCTTCTCTTTTAGTTGGATTGCTTGGTGTAGGAAACGCTAAATCAATACTTCACCAACTTCTAAACTAAGTTCATACACCTCATTTTGTTACTTATAAAACTATTTATTAAATGAAGCTGCAACAAATCCAGTAAAATGTTACTGAGAATGATGTAAGATTGTGAATAAAGACTGATGAAATAATATTTCTGTTGTGAATTATTTCATAATGCATTGCTTCATTTAAAAAGGAAAATAGCACTTATTTATGACTTCATTTAACAGCAACACACAGCTGCGGGCCACACACACACACACACACACACACACACACACACACACACACACATACACACTGTACAACACACATAGTCTTGGCAGTCGTTATTAAACAGCCTTGTTTGCATATTGCACACACTGCAGCTCGTGTCTGTCATCAGTCTCACGCCCCCCCCCCCTTCAGCACCAAAGTGAGGCCGGATTTTGCGCTAATTAGACCCAAACAAACAAATAACAACAGACGAATGGAGCTGACAGGGGACTCATGGGAGCTCACTGCCCGGTGATGGCTTAAAAAAAAAAAAAAATGTTTTTGAAGAAATTCTTTTCATAGACTTCTAAGTGTGCGGATGAGTTTTATGCAAACAGTGTCACGGACAAAAGATAAAGGGACCTTCACACAGAATCAAAACACAAAAACCCTCTTTAAATCAGATAAACCGTACTTTTATATTTTAATGAACCTTATGTCTGAAATAATAATGGATATGGATATAATTTAGCTTCTTGCTTAACTGACTCATGCTTTTTGACTTTTTCCCTTTCCTTTACTGTGTTATATATATTTTGTGTGCATGTAATAGGTTTACAAAGTTAAAAAGCCCAAAGTCCCCCCCAACAGGGACTCACCATCTCCAACGGAAACCACTGTTCACAAACTGCTCCGAACAGCTCTGTTGTAGTCCAGTCTTTACTTCAGAAAGTTATAATGCTCGCCTAGCTGCTAGCATAGCATGCCCTCATACTCTGCTTCTGACTGGCTAGTAGTCCTTACCTAGCTACTAGCATGACACGCCCTCATACTCTGCTCCTGACTGGCTAGTAGTCTTTAACCTATGTACTGCGCGTGTGTGACTCCTAACAAAGATGGAACAGATGTGAGATGTCTCACTCTGTAGCTAAAACAGAGAGCTCAACACACAGGGTGAAAAGAGGAGCTGCAGCAATGTCCAGTAAAAAAATAAAAATCCACAAGTCCATAAGTTTGTAGCCAGAGAAGGATTTTTTATCCACAGGTTGCATTACTTTGAATGAGAACGAGTTAATCCACAGTAATTCCCCACTGTTCTTTCCCATTATAAAGTTTTTTCTTTCTCACAAACATTTGCAAAGCCAGTTGTGATTTTTGAGAGAATCTGTCCAAAACAAAGATTTTTTTTCTTTAATCTATAGGAAATAATTGGTAGGCCGGGACGTCTCTTCAGCACCACTATACTGAATTCAAAATGGTGTGACACATATTTTGCATTTAACAAATATTGCTCCTGTCCTGCAATTTGGATATTGCACTTTGATAAAATTACGATTAATTGTGCAGCCCTAATGATGCATTTGGGAAATGGGTCCCAAAGCAAATGGTCTAGTTTCCTGTCCTCTAACGGGTCTCACGACAGAGCAACCATTAGTCGTATACTGTACATGCAGGTCCAGTTTAATCTCCACAACTGACTTCTTTGCCTCTACCCCAATACAGCTGAGATGAATGCAATTTTGTTTGCAGTGGATTTCCTTTTAAGAGCAATGTTTCTTTCTAGAAACCGTGTCCCTTTTAAGTTTAAGATTATTAAACCAAGAGAAGATTATTAACCAAGAGAAGATTCTTAACCAAGCTGACAATCCACTGAGAACTACTACAGTACATCTTTAACAGTCTGCCTGTGTCTGTCACCTTATGGGCTACATGGTTCTGCCTCTGTCCTTTCTCGTTATCTCTCCCTCTCCACCTTTCTGATTGTCTGTGTGTTTCTCTCCCTCTTCTCTCTCTGCAGGAAAACACTCAGATAGCGGGATATAACAGCTCGGGCTCCTGCCAGCGGCTGCAGACTGCCATTTCAGCTGATTGGCACTGCAGGCTGTAAACACTGCAGCACATACAGGATGTTAATGGGAACTACAGCCAAGGCAGGGATGCACTCACATACTGGACTCTGTGTGTGTGTGTGTGTGTGTGTGTGCTCGCGTAATTGGTGGCAACGTTTTAACATTTGAGTGCAAGACTTTCATTTTCCATGCAGGCATTTGGGAATCATTTAAATTTGTGAGTCAGCTTGTGTTTGCGCATGTTAATCTATATTACCGTAGGCTATAAATGCACATCCTGTTATGGTTTTGGTGTTTTGTTCTATTTTGGTAGTCTGTTTTTCTGTTTTGTATTTTGCTCCATTTCCTGTTTTATTTTGACAGTCTGGTTTCCTGTCCACAGACTGCTGTGGACGGAGACCAGTGAAGGATTTTAGAAGCACTGAGCGTTACTGCGCAGCCTCCAACTGAGCTTGAAGACGTAGATGTGACGTGAGCAACATGTCTGAAAGTTGTAAGTCTTCTGGTAGCTGTGCAAGAGAAATCTCAATCATTCCCAGTTATTGCTAACTAACATGTTAGTTAACATTAGTAACTAAACATAAACAGCTGATGTGAGTCCAAACTGTCTGCATGCTTCTCCTGACAATACGGTGATGTGTTGACTATGTGACAGCAAGTCGCTTGGTTATGACACAATCGTATGAAGGTAAATATGGTGCAAAATGTGAGAGCGCGTAGATGCGATGTGAGCACTTGTAGAATATGATTTGAGAGCTTGTAAAAAAAGTCTGTACTCGTAGATGTGATCTGAGCACTTGTAGAATATGATTATTGTTTTTATAAAAACGTCTGCTACGGAGCCATAACGTCAGGTACAAGATAATGGAGCCTTTTATACATGTTGTGTTTCTTTAGAAATAAACAATGGATTAATAGAGTCTTTAAACGCTTCAGATGTAAAGTTATTCACTGTCAAAGTGACGCCAAAATGAATGGAAGTCAATGGGATGCAGCAGGTAACAGCGGGTAATGGCTTTGTAGCGTTAAAATGCAGCAGAGGAGAGGCTTACCCCCTTTGCTTCCGTCTTGTCGTGTCTACCTTTACTTCCTGTGTTTTCCCGCCTTTTTTGATAACTCTGCCCATTCCTAATGTATAACACCTGCTCCCCAGCCCCTGTGGCCCCCGTTCCTTGTTTTCTCATATTGTTGTGTGTTTCTGTTAAGTGTGTTCCTGCATGGAGTCTACCTTTTGTCTCTGAGGTCCAGTTTTTTGGAGATCCTGTTCTGTGGTTCTGGAATTAGTTTGTGCCTTTTGCTTTCTGGACTAAGTTTGCAACGTACTTTGTGTTTCCTTTTCGTGAAATATCTCCTCAAGCAACAAGCCTTCCGCCTGCTCTCTGTATTTTGGGTCCACCATTCCCCCGCATACACAGACTCTCTCTCTGTGTGTCGGATTGATTAATTGCTGAATAAAAATCTTAGCACTTTGTGTCAAACTAAATTATCGGTCAATTTATCAAGTACAAAAGTCTTTCAGAATCAGTCTAAGGCCTCAAAGTTGCAGGTTTGATTCCCGTGAGGAGAAAGTTCAAGAGAAACCTCTGCTACCTTCTGAGGTCCTTCTGACTGCGACCAATGGCTCTCACACTCATTGATCCAGTGTTGGAACGTAACGAAACCCCTCGTTCCCAGAGTCTGATACTTTACTGCTATTTAAAAGTACGATGATAATTTGATAATTTTTGTTTTATGCTACTTTAAACTACATTTGTTGAACTGCTGTAGTTACTTTGCAGACTCAGCATCTTTGTAGAAAACATTGATCCACTTACTAAATATTATTGCTACAATTTCAAAAAAAGGACATACAATTTAAATGAGTGTTTGATTGTGGTCACGCTTAAAAGATCTTCCTTCTTTCATCGATTGCCTTTGACTTTCAAGTTTCTTTTTGCAGACACACACACACACACACACACACACACACACACACACACACACACACACACACAGAGAGAGAGGACAAAGCGCAGAGAGCCCTAGGGTGAAGGATGCTGAATGCTCAGTCAAGTATGAAACAAGGGTGAGACCCATGTTAAACCCCATCCCTTCCTCTCTTTGTATTTTTTCCTGTCCAAATACACTACCCGCCCTCCTTTTCCAAAACTCTTTCTATTAATCCTCTCTTACTTTACATCTTTCTCTCCTTTCTCTGTCACTCAACTTAAATTCATGTACATTTGCAGGACAATATAATCTCTGCAGGAATAAATCACTTCCATTTTATAGTATCAAATCATAAGAGTTATCTCAACACACTTTACAAATAGAATATGTCTAGACCACACTCTATGATTTACAAAGTAAATTATAGGAAGTAGTAATTTCCCCAAGAGCGAGCATTTAGTGCAACACTGGAGAGGAAAAACTGCCTTTATGAACTGTAATTGCCACCCAATTACAGTCGTAATAAAGATAACAGATATATGACTAGAAATGGTAGTTGTAGTAGTTCATGACTTAGCAGGGCACCGAACAGGACCACGGCGGTGGCAGCAACCGTAATTTAGGTGCCACACTAATCCAAGGAAAACTCCAAGCAACAAAACGCAAAGACACGGGGGAATAAGTTCTGCAGAGCCAAGTTAGTAACAAACATTTCTGGGGCATGAGTGCGCACAAAACAAATCTATTTTGTATTTTTATATATTTATTTATAATACCATAGTTTCTGCATTGTGTACAACAGCAATTCATATTTGCTCTGTGCATTCAGTTAGTATGGAAATCCAATGTTGATGAAAACCTGTTCTCTCTGATTTAGATATCAATCCTTCAGCCAGGAGACACTGCTGCCTTTCTCTCCCTGTAGGGGCCCAGGCTGCAGATATTTGGTCATTTTCCTTTAAACTAAAGGTGAGAAGGGTTTCCTGTTTACTGTTTTGTTCCTGATTCATTAATTTTATCATAGGCAAACACATGACACAGTTCTTCCCAAAAGCCATAACCACTCGGAACTCACACATGCACTGACTTGACTTCACATGCACTACTTACATTTTCTATTTTTCTATTTTATATTTTGTGTTGACATTGTAAAGGGGGTGCTTAAATCTCGTTGCACAAGTAGTGCACATGTGTATAATGACAATAAAGGCATTCTATTCTATGAAAATACATGTGTGTGATGACACATCTGGACACATTTAGGACTAATGATAAACTCACCTCTGTCAGAAAACAATGAGCATGTTGAATGTGTCCGTGGATGTCCGCTCTGTGTGTTGCCTTTACTATCTAGCTGGGACGTTGTGGGACCGATTGGTGGGGATTGGTGGGGGCAGAGTGCACACAGCAATACACTGGTAAGAGCAAATTACGTTTAACTATGTTTCTAGATCATTTAAATAGCTCATTTTTCTGTATTGTGTGAACCGTTAACTTAATTTAATGTTTTATTTTTTCGGAGTGCAAATCTTCCACCAAAATGAGTTTTTTTGCTGAGCCGTTACTGCGTCCGGAGCGCAGCGCCGCCCAAGACGATTGTGATTGGTTTAAAGAAATGCAAACAACCCAGAGTGTTTTTTTTCTCCTATCCCAGAATTTGTATGTGGCCATATGTGCCAGACTTTAAACCCCGGTGCTGTGGTCTGGCAATGTGAGACTACATGGGGATAATGTACTTGGCTTCTGTTAACATAGGACCATGTCACTCAGGAGAAACACTTTGATCTCCGTGTATCTGTGAAGGTAAAACTGGAAGCCAGGTAGAGACAATGGGTGTGGGAAAGACGATCTGTATGAATAAATAAGTAGTTTTACTATATCAGAATGATAAATAGAGCGCACAGAAGACTTGTGTGCACCTGCAGCGAGAAGCTTGGCGCCCCGCTGGGCCTGCCGTACGACTGCATCTGTGTCCATATCAAACCCTGGCACTGTCGACAGTCAGTACTCAGACACACCTCCTGAGTTAGGCTGAGAGTTTTATCCAATTTAATTTTTATTTTTTCATGTACAAGCAATTGAACATTGAACAAAATTGAAATACAAATAGGCATGTGTGTCATCAGCAGTAATCTAAACCCACAAACAGACTGCAACAGACCCACAACAAAACTCTGCAAACTCGATGGTAAGCAATGTCATATACAAGTCCTGTCTTAACTACACCAAACATTAATGTCACTAACTCTGATGCATATAAGCTCCGATTGAGTGAGAGGAAACAGCGATTCACAGTATCTTTAAATCTGCTCTAATGGTCTGTAGTCCCAAGTCTCGCTCGGCCAGACCCTCCTCCAAAGTGTGCTGGAGGAGAGTCTGGCTACTTTACATAGTATCTAGGGATGGGAGGAAAATGTGCTCTAGGTTATTGGCATTTATTTAAACCAATCACAATCGTCTCGGGCGGAGCTAAGCACCGGACAAAAGCCACATTGCTGCTGCCAAATAGCCTCGCTAAGGAACTTGTTTTGGTGGAACATGTGTACGCTTTAAAGTTGATATAGTCGTGACACAGAAACCTCAGATTGGACAGATAGTCTAGCTAGCTGTCTGGATTTACAACCCATTCTCACTCCCATCTTTTAAAATACGGACTCTTGGTTAGGTGACTTCGTCGTTGTTGTCGATGCTAAAAGTCTCCTTTAGCGTGTATAACACAGTTTACCTAAGCACGCTTGGTTGGGACTAATGGCGTCCCATATGACGCTGTTAGCTCGTGAGTAGGTTCCGGTTCCGGAATAACGGGCCGGTTAAAGAAGAAAGCGGCTTCCCTGACACGCAGCATTAACGGGACAGTTAAAGACACACACAGGACACAATCCAAGGTTTGCTGCGTGAAAGTCCTGTGTTTGACCCATCCTTAACCCTCCCTACGCAGAATTTCCCCCTTACTCGCTAAACCCCGCCTAGATGCTGCTCTCCCCGCTACGTTCTACACACACACCGAAGGATGCTTTTTCATCACATCACACGCTGACAGCCACTGTCCAAACATCCGTATTTTACGCGTATGGAGGGAGAACGGGTTGGGATTCACCCTGCAGAGATCTGAGAAAAGGTTAGCCACAGTCCTCATAAATCGACTGGAGTTTAAAATGACAACACAAAGAAAGCCCAAGGCAACAGATATCTGACCTAAATGAGCAATCGCTGAAGTGACGCGTCACAGACATAGACAGTAGTCCCTAACCAAATAGATTGAGGTTTTTGTTGTCTCTATTTTCCCTATTTTTTATTTTTATTTTTTTACACCAACAAATACAACATAACACACACCGGCTGTGTTTAAACCGGATCAGCTCTGTACTGTCCTGCAGCTTTGCTTTACTAAAAGCCTGACTAAACACTTTAATGAGGCAACTGGATGCAAAGTCATGACACCTTCTATCCCTACGTACACATGCACACACACACACACACACACACACATGCACACACACACGCACACTCGCACACACTGCTTGTGCATGCAGATTTGCTACAACAAATGTTTATAAATCCTGTTTAATGCCAAAATTCAAATAAGGTAAATGCATACAGTTGGTGCACAGACACACACTAACACACACACACACACACACACACACACACACACTAAAGTGTCTTTTAAAGGAGATGAGAGGACAAAATGAGTAGGGCAGGGGAGAGAAAGAGAGGAAAGGGAAGACTAAAAGAGTGGTGAGAACATAGACGGAAGATACCAAAAAGGAGAGATGATTTAAAAGAGGTGAAGAAGAGGAAAATAAAAAAAGAGCTGAGGAGGAAACAGGAGAGAAAACCAGTGGAGAGAAGAGCAAAGAAGAACGGAAGAAGGAAGGGACTGAAAAGAGCCAGGTGCAGATGACTGAAGGGGAAACGTACAGGCAGACTGACATCTGTCGATCACTGACATGGTAACGGGGAACCATGGAGACAAGAGATAATAATATAAAGTATAGGATATACCAATAGTATTGAATATAACAGTAGCGGCTGGGCCATAGTGGTATCAAATCATGCAGACAGTTTTATTTGTCTAGGTGTTGAGTTCTCTCTCTGTCTCTACCCCAACACGACGAAGGGGAATGGAACTGTGTTTGTGGAGCGGCAATTACAAATTACACTTAATAGCAAATAGTGGACCGTGTATGCAGTGTGTCTTTCCAGGAACTGCGTCCCTGTACTGTAGGTAAGGCAGTCACTAAGATAACCATCCACAGATGTAGTTCACCCTAAGGGTTCCCTGTGTAGGTTTAACATTTAAAGAATATTTATAATATCTTGCCCACAGTATTCTATGCACTAAAAATGGTCTGTATGAAGGTCACCCTCCACTTTATTGTAGCCACAGTTCAGTATTTCAGTGTCCAACCTGCAGTCCCGTTGAAGTTTGGCGCTGATATGAAAACATTACACCCAGGAGCAATGACATCAGAAGAAACCCTTTCTTTAGGCTGCTGTTTGATGATTTCACTGTGTGGAAGTTTTCCTGTTAGCAGGGGGGGGGATCTCCACACAGCAGCTACAGCTTCCTCTCTGCAGCCTTCCTGACGGAGCGGGAGCCTCTCCATAAAACTGTCAGCGTCAGCAATAAAGAGCCTTATGTTAAGTGTTTGTGTGTGCATGTTCCTTTTACTGGTGTCACACAACCATAAAACCAGACACTAATATGTGTGTCTGTGTGCATACATTTCAGACATTTATTTTTTGTGCATGGAACACTGTGTGTGAATGGGTGTGAATGTCTTAGTGTCAGTTTTCTTCTTGATTTTTTGTTGTTGTTCAGTTACAGTTGTACGTGCAATCACTTTTACCCATGCAAAACCACAGCTGCTCTCACGTCTGTTTTGTGTGTTTGTGTGTGTGTGTGAGTGTGT
Organism: Etheostoma cragini; assembly: GCF_013103735.1. NCBI lineage: Eukaryota > Metazoa > Chordata > Actinopteri > Perciformes > Percidae > Etheostoma > Etheostoma cragini. The sequence goes on from NC_048410.1 coordinate 2,073,453, forward strand.
TTAATAATTTTAATGCCTCAGCACTTCATTATATTGGAGTTCTGTGTGCTTAGGTGTTTATACAATGATAAATGGTGGCAATTTATTCAATACATCATAAACTATACTTTTATCTCTTTACCATCTTTACATAAATACACACACACACACACACACACACACACACACACACACACACACACACACACACACTTTCTACTGTTAGAACAAATTGGTACTGCCCAGATTAACCTACTCTTAACAGTTCAGGGGATAACAATAATGGAGCCGAGGCAGGGATCCATTGACCAAAAAGGGGGAAATCTGATGCATCCCACCGGCAAATCGCACCCTGCTTATCCTTACGAAAAATAATGCACTGTATCATTCATATAAAACCCACATGATTGTAAGCCAGGATGTGCGAGGCTGTCTCACGAATGTCAGTTGACGGAGTAGAAAGAGCGACAAAGGCTGTGCAGGGAGGATCGGGGTGGGTGGACGGGACTTTCAAAACTGTATTAGGAATGAGATGGACGCCATGGAGTTTGCTGGAAACACCACTTTACTAAGGAACCGGAAGCCATCCCATTGCATTATGGGTTTTGTAGTCCGTTAGATTAGGATACATACAACAGGATCACCCGCAGCAAGACGCTACGTCACTAGAAACATGGATGCCTTTTTCTGTTTTATTAGCTTGCAAGTGTCAAGTGGACCCTCCAATTCATTAGTTGAAAGCATTTGACTAGTTTTACTTATAAATATGTCAGGAGAAATACTGAAAATTGTAATGCAAGTTGGCATATGTACTGGGGGAGCTTTAAATTTTTACGTCATAAAATGACAGAAGAGAAGACTTTTGTTTCAACAGGGATCTTTAGACAAGGAGGACAAAAACTCAAACTGCTGAAATAAAGCTCAAACACATAAGAACTAACATGTAATCCAGAGCCTGTGCAGTGAGTCAATAAAACAAACACACACAAACACACACACACACACAAACACTCTACACCACTAAACACTCTACACCACTAAACACTGACATGCTCCATATCCACACAAACACACACACTTTTGGGTCTTTCCATCATTGTGTCACTGCATTAAGCACACACCCACACATAAAGAAAACACACATTATGTTATTCTATTGAACAAAATGTACTGTATCTCCAAACACACACACACACACACACACACACAGCGCCAACAGGACCAATACAGAAATGTCAGGATGATTGACCATCCCATAAGCCATGTGATATGAACTGCTGTGTCCCACAATGCATTGCAGCAAATCTTTGAACCACCACTTTAAAGGTTTCTGGAAATGTCAGCAAGCTCCCAAGCTCCCAAACAGCCATCTGTTTAACTCACACCATTACGTTCCTCATACATTCATCAACCAGCGTCCGCTGTCATGTCAGCGGCACGTCGATGCCGAGCTACGTAAAGAACCAAAAGAAAACCTTTTCCTAGAACCCCTTTGGTTGTAGAAGAGTTAGAGAGGTGTTCAACAGAGCGCCAGGCAGAGATAATAGGTACCACGATAATTATTGACAATTCTATCTATCATATCTATCTATGATAAAAGCTAAGAGTAAATACATCAGTGTTCAGTTAGCTGCAATACACCAGCAGTGTGAAACAGACTTCAGCAAATCAAGACCAAGCATAAAACCATGATCCAGTGGTAGTGTTATGGTTTTGAAGGAATTATACTGCGTTTCATATGCAAGCAAACATATCATCATACTGATTAATAATATAGTGAACTGTGAAAGTATGCAACCTATGTTTTTAGAGGAGGCTTCTTGTTAAGCCTGCGTGGGGTAATGTCAAGAGAACACTACAGTCCGATTCAGTAGTTCAGTGAAACCAACCTTGGGAAATAACTTGTTTTAGTTGAAAATTTGCTCTCTGAAAAAGAAAACGCTGTATAAAATATTACCTAAAGTTAGCTGTTCCAACAACACAGTAACGTGATCTATTTAAATTAGCTGCGTGCATGGTTAAAGGCGCTCTAAGCGATGTTGGGTGACGTTACTTCTTGTTAAAGTTCGAAGAATGTTCAAAGAAAACGAGACTAGCTCCTCCTCATACCATCCCCCCCCCCGCCCCCTCCCGTCTGTGCTTCTTACCCCTCCCCATCCCCACCACCAAATCCTTCTTGTTGGTTATTGGCTGGAACACTGTTTGTGTATTGTGCTGTATTGTTGCCGTTTGCAGACCCTGGGCTGTCTACAGACAGTCTGTTCTGGGGACAGGCAGCTCGGGGATAGGAACGAGGTGTTTGCTGTATGTGACAACACATGTTGTAGTCTAAAACACACGTGACATCACATAGAGAACCTTTAAATGTAATTTGATCTAACCAGTGTATCGCCCTGTGTATATTTTGTCTACAGCAATCCCACCTATCGGCCCAAAAACGGAAGCACTGTAAACATATTCTCTGTAAATCTTTGCAATCATTCCCCGAAAAACACCAAGCAGGCTGTCCTTGTTGCACAATTCTTATCCTCTTCATAACTTAGTCATTTTTAGCATGTAGCTTTCTAACTCAAACGGCGTTAGACAATGCCAACCAGTGTTGGGAGTGAAGCCTTACAAAAATTAACGCTTTGGCAGTAATGTATTCTTTTTTGCTGTAACGCGGTAATATAACACATTACTAATAACATATTTGTCATATTATACCTGTTACAATCTCAGTAACGTGAGTTACAATGCATTTTAACAAATGCACCAAATGTGTGCATTATCCATCCATCCATCCATCTTTCCACTTAACAAATATAACAAATGAAATTAAGTGGTGTTTTGAGTTTTTTTTTTAAGAATTCACCAATACCGCAAAGCATTTTGGCACAGGAAACTAAGTTTGTGAGTGAAAGAGTATTGTTTCCTGCTGCTGGGATTCGATGGTTGAGATCACTGCAGAGACTGGGTCTTCATTTGCAAGATGGACGTACAGCACGTAGGCCCAGGTGGAATTATTACACCACGGTGTTGTCTTGTCACTGCTCCAGTGGTCAGAGCCAGAGACGTTACGGACAACATCTGTGTCCCAACACGTGACGGTACGTCAGCGCTGACAGCCGTGTCATCGAGCAGCTGACGGATAAAAACTTAGACTGTACGGTAAATATTAGCGTTGCATTTCTTCAGTGGTAGAAACCAGCTGTTTAGCTGTGCAGCATTCGTTACCTTGGCCACCATACCAGAGCAAAGAAAAGAGGATCAAGGCTGGATTTTCCCTGTATGTGTTTGCCTCCACGGCCTTTATTGTCACTGTTCACCCCACGTTGTTTCTGATCCAGCTATTGTTCTTTTACATTAAACATTCAGAGACTTTCACAAAATGTTTTCTTGCTGCCACCTGCCAACACTGCGAGCTTCTCGCTGCGGATTCAGAAAGCCTTCGGTTTGCGGTCACAATTAATCCCAACAACCTTGTTAACTCCACCAAGACAACAGCAACAACAACAACAAAAACAAGTATACCAGGGTTTATTCAAGCGAGGAGGAGTAACTCTGGAAAGAGGGTGAAGGTGTGTGTGTGTGTGTGTGTGTGTGTGTGTGTGTGTGTGTGTGTGTGTGTGTGTGTGTGTGTGTGTGTGTGTGTGTGAGAGAGAGACAGAGCACCGAAGCGAGACAGTGTCAAGTCACATGACTTACACACACTTATTTCCACAGATGCACAAAGAAACACACGATAAAACCTCTCTTCTGCTACCGTGAAGGGGTTAGGCCACATCATTTTCCCACTGTTCAAAACTTTTGAAACAAAGTGAAAATGAGCTACAGTACTTTTTATTTCTCTGTCACTGCGACCTAACTGACCCAAAATGCACACACAAAACCCCAAAAACAAAATACTTCTTTTTATTCTTCCACGTACTGTTAGATAGATGGTCATTATAGTCAAAAAGGAGCTCACGGCATTTAGTTAGTTGTTCTCACAGCAACCGATTACATAAAAAATTGAACGTTATAACCTCCTTGTGCTCGTAGATATCCTCCAAAACAAACCATTTCACAAAAAAATAAATAAAAAGCAAGGTTAGGGTTTAGTTCGGCTTAGGCAACCGAAATAACCTTTTAAATTGATCGCTAAGTCTTTACGTAACTTCTTGTTACTTATAGGACGCTAATAAGACTCCGAAATTTGAGGAAATGAAGGGAGGAAGGCGAGAATGAAAGATGGAGAACGGCGAAGGTCTTCGGCCAGACTCGAAAACGGCGTTGTTGATGTTTATGAACAGTTTATGATGAACCCACCAGTTTCATGTTCACCTTTTCTACGAGAAACCAGCCAGGTGTCTGTCTCCGTTATCTCCACAAGGAAGGGTGAGCCATGTGCCCTCGCGATGTCACCGATGTGGGTGTCAAACAGCACCCAAGGGATTCCATGTTGTTACTCATGCAAATGAATAAAACCGTGGTTTAATGTAGGCCCTATCCAAACAATGATCAACCATTACCAAATGTCTGTCTAATATTGATCCATATAACCAATAAAAACCATCAAAAAATCAAACCCCAAGTCCTATTTTAATGGACGTTATCTGATATTAAGCCTTTCTGCTTCACATCTTCAGCAGGGCAGCGGAGCAGCTGTGGGTTGACTCCCCACAGTTCTCATGGCCTTTATAAGCCATAACGTGAACAAGTTTAACATGATTTTATATATCTGAACCACAATCAATCATCACAAAATTTCTGTTTTTTTGACACTTTTCAGTGGTTCTGAGGAGCACTATGAGAGAGAAATTTGGTAATCATTGATCATTGTTAAAGTACTGTACATTAACCATGTTAAGCTTTTTCCTCGCCATAAGCACCAATGAAGAAGAAAACTTTATTGTGAGATAACTTCTTTAATCGTTGGATTTCGGTTTAGATTTTTTGACAGGCTTAAGTGTTCATTGAAGACATGGCCATGAGAAATTAGAGCTGTTAAGCTTTTTCACGTTAAACGTTTTAGAATGTCCCGACAGGCAGAGTTGTTCCTTGTGGGAGAGTTTTGGTGTGAAATTGAGACTGAGGTTTTCCTAAAAAGTGGTGGGTACAAAATGACTCACGAGGAAATCTGATAGGTACGCGTACCCACCGTCCCCACCCAAATCGGCACCTATGATTTTCAGCTAATTACTTGAATAAGCCTTGGCTGGTGGGCATTATTTTCAAATGGCTCCACCCATCTTGTCATTAAACTACCACTACTCCAACTATTCGTCTCTAATTCTTATTTAAATACTTTCTCTTTTAAGTCGTGTCAATATTTCGCTATCTTTGTTAGAACTCTCCTATCTTCAGTTTAATTCTACCAAACACGGACCATTCATGTAGTGACTTTCATTTACAAATTCTGCTTTCCTTCTCCATTTACATTTACTGTTTTCCCATGCATAATGGAGTGGATCGTGTTCTCCCTGCAGTGCAGGTTGAACATTGTAGCAGTCAAAATAGTTTCTATTTTTCTAGGTGTATTTAATAATTCATCCTCTTATTTCAGCCTGGTGTAAATGGACTCCACTGAGAACTGCCTATGAACTAATGTCTCAAACACAACTAAAAACAAAGGTGCTTTTTCACTGCCAATACCCACATTACTGCAGTATGAAACTTTTAGCATGAGGCGTATTACTTATTTAACCAAGGAAAGTTTGTCAAGCTCCGGGTCCCTGTGCACATAGCCACACTGCTTCTCATGCATTTTAAGTTAAAATCACCTACTAATGGCGCCTACTAATGGCTGTAGTAGATATGATGGTAGCAAAGCAGGAACTAAGGTAACTAGGTAGAAGAGCTCCGCTTAAAGCATGATTTTTGGTTCTGCGGAGGCTCCACGCAGAGCTTTTGCAGTAGCCTGCGTAACTGTTTATACTTCTGGTGTGTGCGTCAATCTCTTTAACCCTTGTGTTGTCCTCAGGTCCAATTTGGCCCATTTAAAAAAAAAAAAAAAAAAACATCTATATCAGAAAAGTGTCTTTCAACCAAAATTTCAGAAATATAACGCAAATTGTTTGACACAATGATCAGCCCACTGCTTTCTTTAAATGTTGATGTTTTGTTCAATTTTATAGCATTCAAAAAACTTTTTTAATGAAACCATTGGAAAAAGTGACTAAAATGTTCAAAAAAGCTTCAAAAACATGGGGGCAAGGCCCAGAAAACATATTGACAAAAACATCCGGGGGAAAAGAAACAAAGGATTTTAAAAAAGACAATCAAAACGTTTAAATTTTGACCCAGAAAAACAAAAATTTGCTCAGTTGACGGGAAGATAACACAAGGGTTAAGAGAACAGCAGCATGTGTGTGTGCGTAGGGAGTGTGTGGTAGAGCGAGCGAGAGAGTGACGGTGATTGGTTTTGGAGTGAGGACTCTAGAGAGGCATAGTAGGAGAAACAAAGTGTCTCCCCTGTGATCTGTAGCAGGAAAGGTTAACCCTCTCCTTGATTTCATGTTGTTTATGGTGAAGTTAAACCTGGGAAATAAGTAAGGGTTAAATTGCAATGCTACTAAGCAACGGCCGAGCATCACCGCCACCTGTGGTTCAATTTTTTGAGAGGTGCACGCCAGGCTACGGCGTAGCGTTGGCCAGATTACACCGCTACCACTGCAAACACTGTCTTGTCGAGTAACATTATAGTTTGATGCTCCCAACAAAATAGCATTGAGCTAAACGAGCCTGCAAGCTATAGTTGGCTATCTAACAGGCCGCACAGGAACCTGTTTGGCAGCATACTTGTCTTTTGACTGGACACTTCTGTTGAAGTCTAGCAGGCACGATCGAGTGACACAACATGCTCCAGGGACTAGCTGTTGTTGGTCTGGGCTAGTCCCGGGCACTCACCAGGTCCCTGCTAGGAGTAAGGTGGCAGATATCAACATCAAGAAGGATCAGTTGGCTCGCACCTCTGATTTGGTACAATATTGGAGAAATCCCAAACGTTTGGGCTCCTTACCGGCTCATTCTCCAAGTAGACAAAAAGGTAATCAAAGGACAGAACGCAGTGCTGGTTAGCAGCCATGGATGGCTGGCTTCTGGTGGGCCTTTTGAAAGTTGAATGGGTGACATCAATTTTAATAAAGCACGCTTTCTCCCCAGCTCCCTAACCTCAACCCAACTAAGTGTCTCTGCAAGCGAAGGCTGCAGAGACACAAAAACACCACATCAAATATTAAGCGCCCGAGCTGTTTACTGCACAGAGAGACGGGCACAGAACAAAGATGTGTCAAGTGAGAGCTTCTGAAGCGAGAGCCATGACTGGAGCTGCGTCGTCGCTGTGTAGTTCAACCGGCGTCACGTGCTGCCACCACTTTGCAAGAATCACAAACGGGTGGAGCGGCACGCTTATGGCTTCACTGACGCTGATGAGACATATCTCATCACTGCCTTCTTTATTTACATCGGTCTTCTCTGGTTCTCTTTGGTCTTTCAAGTACTATCTTTACTGCTTCCTTTCTTCTTCTTCTCCCTCTCAGTCTCTGTCCTTGCCTGCTCTCCCTTATTTTATACATGTTGATCTCCTTTCTTTCACATTATCTCCCCTCTATATTATTTTTCTCCTGATTTTCTCTATCTGGACTTTGCACTATTCTCTTTCTTCTCTACCCCGCTCTCTATTTTATAGCTTTATTTCACTTTTCTTCCTTTCCATATCTCTCTTATATCTCCAATTTTGCGTCTTTTCCTCCTTTTAGTCTAATTTTTATTTCATCTCTCTACCATTGCCATCCCCTCCCCTTTCTTAACACCACTCTTTTACCTCTTCCCCCCTTTTCTCTTTTAAACCGGCCTCACTTTTTGATTATTTTACGCCTTTTCTCCAGATGAGCATGCTTCATCATAACCCTGGCTGGCCATTTTATGTTATTTTCTGTTAAATTACCAACAGGATGGGGAAGCTTACACTGCAATCTTGAATTTTTCTTTTTTTTTCCAAACCAATTTTTACGATGAAGTCATCAGCGTCTGGAGAGTTACGCCTACCTATTAACACTTAATGTTCTTAATGTCCAGCTCGCCACTCATCGATGCTGATATGACACATTTTCCTCCTCAGAATTCCCTGGAAATGAAGGCAATAGATGGGGGGGCGGCATGTGACCTTTTCACCTCAAAGCAATGGATTCTAGGTATCGCCTTGAGGTGAAAGAATTAAGGGAGGGGAAATAAAAGGGAAAAGTAATTGTATTAGTGTGTGTGTGTGTGTGTGTGTGTGTGTGTGTGTGTGTGTGTGTGTGTTTGTGTGTGTGTGTGTGTGTGTGTGTGTGTTTCTGGTCTGCGTGTAGATAAAGACTCTCAAGCAAATGCAGAGAATATGTGTGTGAGTGTGTGTCACTGTTAACCCCCATGTGCAATGGAGTGATGTTTAGCTGGTTTCACTGTGTGTGTGTGTGTGTGTGTGTGTGTGTGTGTGTGTCTCAGGGATGCAGCCGCCGTTGCTTAGGGGAAGGTGTTTACGTAGGTGAACCGTTGAAAATGGAACTCGTGAGCAGACAAACGCGTTGTTTGGCAGTACTTTCAGCCTAAAGTTGCGCTATATGTTCAATTTGCGAGGCTAATTAATTTGTCTCGTGGTGGCGAGCAGCCTAAACCATGCACAACATCACCGCTGTTGAAACATTTGTGTATGAAACATCTGAAGGAATACAAGTTGTGCATGAAGGAATCTACAGACAGCAGCCAAAACTCAGCATCTTCAGGAACGGGGAAGGAAGCACAATCCCTGTTAAAAACTGGCGCTTACTTCATCATTGTGTCACTGGTGCTGTGTTAATGGACTAAGGATGGTAGCAGAATTCAGATTTGGTGTGAGTGTGTGTGTGTGTGTGTGTGTGTGTGTGTGTGTGTGTGTGTGTGTGTGTGTGTGTTTGTGTGTGTGTGTCTCAAAGAGTGAGCAGGTCAATGTCTATTCTGTGCCAGACAAAGTCAATGTGAACGTGACAGAAAACTGAAAGAAAGACAGAAAGACGTGACAGAACAAAAGAGAACCTTGTTGCCGTGCACGGCGCTAACCACCACGATGGAAAACAAAAGCGCCACGTACAGAAACCCACATGACCTGAGAAAAATGAATTACATACTCATCCTCTATAGTGTTTTGAATAGTCTCTGGTGTCCTTAGCTGACCTAGCCGTCTCCAGGGAACTTTGATCATTAAAATAACTCACTGGAAATTAGAAGAATACCAAGCCACAAATCTGAAAACATTGGAGAAGGATCATTAATCATATCACACAAGGCCAGGTAGGATAACCTTTGCGTGTAAGGCTGCTCGTGGGGCGGTCTGAAACGAAATGTGACATAAACGTCTATTTTCAAAGATGTTTGTTGGACACTATTGAACTGAGTCAAAATGTTGGCCTAGGCTTCTTCTCGTGAATAAACCACAAACCTGTTCATTTATCACCCTTTACAATAAATATAAACTGGCAGTCAACAGTGGACAATATGAACTGAGACCATAAACAGCAGAAATGAATGAAAAGAAATGTAAAATAAGTTTTTAAAAAATCCATCAGGATACACAATATACAATACATTGTGTAAAATAAGTTTTCAGCTCATATACAACGTAGAGCAGACATAACCGCTTCATTTCATTACAGCTATAGTGCCTTTCCTCTCAGCTCTCATCACTGCTGTGTTGTCATACTGCTTGCGTTTTTTAATTCGTATTTTTATGTTTTTGGTCTGCGCTTTTACTGCAAAATCCCTGTTTGGAAACTAAAAGTCCTTTACCGGGTTAGTCAGTTTAAAATTATTTCTGCCTCCAATCCTGGGTTGTGAATAAGAGGAGGAAGGACATCAGAGGTGAGAGAAAAAAAAACTGTACTTATCTTCCCATATCTGTATATGGTACCCAGAATGGTTGTGTATGTGTGTGCGTGTCTGTGTGTATGCGTGCATGTGTGTGTGTGTGTGTGTGTGTGTGTGTGTGTGTGTGTGTGTGTGTGTGATTACCACTTGGTATTGATTCATGTAAGAGTGTTTCCTGGTAATACACACACACACACACACACACACACACACACACACACACACACACACACTTAAATACTGGCTGACCGGAGCCGGTTTTCTTTTGTTACCACTTCAGATGGACAAGACAGCTGGCAAGATAAAGACATGCAGGTCTATTTTAATTCTCGAATCTGTAATTTCTAAATCATTTTAAATTAATCATCTCCGCCTTTGATTGCAATCGAGTTCTCTGGAAGAAGAAAAAAAGAAGAAGAAGCAGCATGTGTCTTCTACACATCTGGGCCAAGTTTCTTTATATCCTTGTGACAGAATCTTCTTGGAGTGAACAAGCTTCCTCCTCATGTGAGCAGAAATAGTCCGTATGTTTGACAGTGGACATAAAGCCAGTTATGACACACAGCTGTTCAACACATTCTCACTCCCATCGCGTCAAAAAGCGGCGCTTGGTCAGATGCCTTTTGCCTTTTGTTTTTGACGCAGAAAGTCATATTTAGGCCTAGATGTGCTTGGTCGGGACTCTTCACGTCTCTTTTTGTAGATCCGAGTCAGGACTATTGGCGGTACTCTTTGACGCTCTCTGGACTCACGTCCAGCCCTTTGGCGTCACACTTAGACACGCTCGGTGGGATCTCTGGGCGTCACTTTGACGCACTGGGTCGGGACGTACGTTTAACCCTCCTGTTGTCCTCGGGTCAAATTTGACCCCTTTAAAAAATGTCTATATCTAAAATACGGGTTTCTTTTTAACCAAATTACCACAAAAAATGGATTGGATTCCTTACAACGCTCTTTGAAAATACAATTGATCACTTTCATTCCTGACTAAACTCATCTGTAGGTTCCTCTGATCTGTTAGTCCAAATAATTCAAAATGTTTGCTTTTTTATCTCAAGTATTAGGTATAGTTATATATAAATTAGGGTTATCAACCATGAATTCCAAAAAGTACTGTAAAACTAGTGGTAGTAAGGTAGTCTTAGTGAAACTTTAAAAACAGAAGTCTGAAAAAAGGACGAAAGTGTCAGATCTATGTCCGTTTTTGACCCGGGAGGACAACATAAGGGTTGGCTGACATGCGGAACGAGAACAGGACAGTTATGTTTAGTTAAAGATCATGGGTGGGGTTATAAAATGTAGTTTCAGTGACACACTGGACACAAAACCCGGTCTCTTGGGTAAAAGTCCATTGTTGTTTGACCCAACCACCCTCCCAACGTGGATTTTAAGTCTTTCATACTACTCGCTACAGTTGTACTATGTCATCTTACAGCTGAGCTGCTGCTCTGCTCGGTGCGTTGTACAAGAACGGAAATAATAAAAAAGTAATACCACAAAACACAAAAGGGGTTTGAAATCCTACAATTGGATTAAATTGGTGTAACACTAATGTACCACTACTAATGTAATGCATCCAAACAGTGCCATTCTAAATGTCCCCTCAGGTGACATCGACCTGTCTGCAGTTTGTTTTGATGCAACAGCAGGAAAATCTTCCCTCTCGGAGCGAGGCTCCCCTCGGCCAACGTCTGAGCAGCACCCGGGCCGACGAGCTGTCAGCAGCAGTGTGAGGGTGACAGCCTGCAGAGTCAACACGCCCGACGCTGACAACGCCACGGCAACAACAGCTCGTTAATGAAGCTCGTTAAGAGAGCTCTTGTTAAAGGGAACAATCTTAACCCCAAAACAGATGCTGAAAGTAATTTTGAAGTTCAACTGATTAGTCAGAAATTACATGACACACGCGGGATAGAAAAATAAAATACATACAGAGCTAGACAACAATTACACATATAGTACGAAGATGAAGACACATCAACAGCCATTTCATGGCAAAGAAATATGTTTCATGATATCCTCAGAACAGGTTAGACTGATTTGTAAAAGAGTTCTTAAGCCTGCTGTACCTAAACAAAGGGACTCGAAGTCACCTGTTAGAAAGAAAAATTTGGTTTTTATCATTTCAAGATCCCATGGCACGAAAATGTCACTTTATGAGGTTTTTTAACATGAATATGAGTTCCCCCAGCCTGGTCCCCCAGTGGCTAGAAATGGCGAAAGGTGCAAACCGAGCCCTGGGTATCCTGCTCTTCCTTTGAGAAATTGAAAGCTCAGATGGGTCAATCTGGAAGCTTGCCCCTTATGAGGTCATAAGGGACAAGGTTACCTCCCTTATCTCTGCTTTGCCAGGCAAGAGAATTTGGCCCACCCATGAGAGAGAGACATCGTGGCTTTCAAATGAGCAAAGTGGCAGTTGGTCAAGGACAACTTCTCCCCCCCCCCCCCCCCCCCTCTTTCCTCCTCAATAGCTAGAGACTCAGAAATGGCAAATACTAAGGAAAGCTCATTGTGGGTCAGGCTCTAGTGGCTGGAATTCTGCACCAAGGCTAAATTTCGGGAAAGATACTTCAGATACAGTATTATGGGACCACTAAGGTCTATATAAAAGAGTCTTCAGATACAGTATTAGGGGACCACTAAGGTCTATATAAAAGAGTCTTCAGATACAGTATTAGGGGACCACTAAGGTCTATATAAAAGAGACTTCAGATACAGTATTAGGGACCACTAAGGTCTATATAAAAGAGTCTTCAGATACAGTATTAGGGACCACTAAGGTCTATATAAAGAGACTTCAGATACAGTATTAGGGACCACTAAGGTCTATATAAAAGAGACTTCAGATACAGTATTAGGGACCACTAAGGTCTATATAAAAGAGACTTTAGATACAGTATTAGGGACCACTAAGGTCTATATAAAGAGACTTCAGATACAGTATTAGGGACCACTAAGGTCTATATAAAAGAGACTTCAAATACAGTATAGGGGACCACTAAGGTCTATATAAAGAGACCTCAGATACAGTATTAGCCATAATAACCATGCAGTCCTCTGACTCTAGCGGAATCGCCAGATAATGCCTGTATTACTGAAAGAAGTAAATAATAATAATAAACAGTTGTTTAAATATGTAGAAATGTAAATCTGTGCACTAGTGACATTACAGAGCTCCACGGTTTCTGTCTGTTTGCCGTTTATGAATGTTGTCGTTACTACAGCATTGCATTGTGGGATACCACGTAGGCATAGTGTCCGTTATTGCTTACTGTAATATTTTACCAAAATAGTATGGGATTTCAGTATTGGTTTCATTTCAGTTTGACTCTTAAGGGGCCACTCGTTGTGATAAATTAACAGAGAATGACCATCCAAATCTGCAGCTCCTCAATATACATATATACTATACAGACATACAGTACACACACACACACACACACACACACACACACACACACACACACACACACACACACACACACACACACACACATACATAGAGAAACCAATCCCTTATTGCTCATCTCTCCGCACGCTCGTTTGATTAAGTGAAGCCGACAGGAATCAGATGCATCCAGAAAGGTCGAAGCTTTCCCATTTCCATGAGAAGTCTTTCTCTGCCTAATCATATTACTCAGTGGTTTAAATTCAATAACCTCATCCCAACACACATATGATTGATCAATCATATTAATACCACAATTCACAGCATTATTATGACCCCCTATTCATGTGTATGCATTATTCACAGCAGGTCTCGTTTCTGCATATTCGCATAATTAGAGTCGCTCCGACCTCAAAACGCTGTGCTGCAATGATCCTTGATGTCAGAGAGATGAGGGGAATTACATGATAAAAGCTACAGAGACAACAAGAGACAGACAGCAGCTTTCAAATCATACATTACACACCGCAGTCAATAAAGACTTGATTATAGCAACCAGTCTATAGCAACCTAATGTCTCCATTATTGTGGAACATTGGAGGAACTTTTCATCTGGCGCCAACATGTTTTTAATCAAAATATCTTGAAATTTATTGGACATTTGCTCTGATCCCCCAGACGTTTTATCTACTGCCATTATTTGTTCAAAATCTCTGTTTGTCCAATACTTTGGTTTATGACCAAATGCCTGCAGGCTAATGACGTTCCCATCAGCCTGAGTTGTAATTTGTGTTTAGTGTTGGCAATTGTGTGATGGCGCTTTGGCAAATGCAAGAATGCTAAGACATTAAATCAGCTTTTGCTTTCACGGTGCAATCATCGTGAGTTACTGCTGTTTATGTCAAACTGCCCACAATCATTTAGCAAACATGATCTATGGGAAAAGTATATTAATTAAGAAATAGAAGAGGCCACCTACTTCCAACTAATAAGAAATGTGTTTAACACAAAGCTGCAACCTCGATCCCAACAAAGATGCTGTTCCTTTATTCTCTGCAAGACGTCACATTTCCTAAATGTCAGACCCAAAAATGACATCCAGTATATGAGCAGTCTATTTAGCGGTGCAATCTGGAAAACCTGTATTTATCTAACTTTACGCCATGGTATATAATTAATCTCCATCGTCTACATGACTGCACAGATTACTGTACTCAAGCTGCACTTTGGTATTTAATGCTTCTTCCGGTTGGATGTCTACTGCTTTCCATTGGCTCTGTGTACTCTGCTAAATGACAATAGAGTTGAATCTAACCTCATTTAATACGGCTGCACAGTGGCCGTTATGAACACATGACCATTCTATTTAACCTAAGAGATGCAGTTTTGAACACATTGGTAATGTTACATAGTTAAGGCAACAAAAATGATTAGGGTTGGGGAAAATAACAGGGATTGGTTTAAGGAGAGTCACGTAAAACTACTAAAATGAGGACGTAACTGACACGGACTAAAGTCCGTAAAAGTCTGTAAATGGATAGAATCTCAGTCTCCTGAGTAAAAAATCCTGTTTCTCCGATCCATCAACCCCCCCAACTTGCTTCCTGAGTCTGAGCTTATACTTTGTCACCTTGCTACCCTGTATGATCCTGCGATAATAACTACGGCCACGAGAAGTTGCCGCCTAACATCAAACGTAAATATGGGTTATTATTGGCTGCTTGCAAATGGACCTACACGGTCGTTTTCTGGGTGAGGTCTTATTCACAACTACCTGTATTTTATGCAAAAACAACCACACACACACCCCTCTTATTTTTGCAAATCTGCACAATTTGTTCAATTGGTATTAATTACAATCTTTCTTCTACGATGCCTTTGGTGACAAACCGCATTGTGTTAAAAGCACATTAAAAGCAAATTGGATTTGACTTAAATCCAACAGAACCTTCTGCTCCCTGCTTCAACCTTTGAGTCAAGTCCATCCTCCTCTAATCTTGTTACTGAGAGCTGCAGAACAGGATGCCAAAGAGGAAGAGAAACAGCACAAAGGCCATTTCTCAAGTTCACAGTGCCACCTCCTTTAGAGCTGCTCTGTAATTTAACTTTATGTAATAATAATATTCAGTTTGTAGTCTGTAAATTAAATATGTGAAGTCCCTCAGATGTTCTCTATGTCTACTGCAATCATCATTTTCTCCTTTTAAATAATTCTTAACATTTAATAAATATAAAGGTCAATCCATCAGTTCTGGAAAAATAATCATGGGAGCATTGACAATTGTTTAAACACTTTTCATCATGTTATATCAAAGAAAGGAAAACATGTTTAAAGTCTTTAATGTAAATTATAATATCTGGGTTTTGTCTAACTGCAATTTTTAGATATCACGTTAAATGGGCCTTAAACAAGTCCTCCAAACCATATGATTTTTATAGGTGTTTTTCATAACCCTGTGATACTATACACCCTACATATCCGATATACTCTGGTGATCCAAGGGAGCGTATCATAAAAAAAAGTGGTTGCAATTTTAAACACGTCTTTGACGTTAAGTTTTGAAAAACATGGTGGTTTGGGTTAAAATCCGATGTAACTTCACTTCTGGTTATATACATGGCGCTGAATAGGATGTTTGTAAAGTTAAAAAAAGAACTTGCCATGGTTGCAGTTTGGTTATGTTTAGGCAAAAAAAGAACTTAGTTAAGTTTAAAAAAAATTAAAATCTGACTTTTAATGACTTCATGAAGGCGTTTGTGACGCTGAATGTGACGTTTGTGAAGTAAAAAAAAATGGTGACTCAAACCCCACCCGCCCGAGTGTGGGGTTTCTTTGAGCCGCCAATTCTAAAGACTACTGACTTTGCTCTTTACATGGACTAGAAGAAGAAGAAAAAGATTAACAACGGGAGAACTGGCAGCAGCATTGCTGTCAATGCTTCGATTTGATTCAATGACCTACTTTGTCAGATCAAGCCTTTCATCTACCATAAAAGAACTCCGTCACTCTGAGAGTCCTGGCATCCGGTTGCCCACGAGTGTGTTCATGCTTCCTGTTTCCACTTTGTTGCGTGAAAAAAGGGGTGCGACCTCTGCTCGCGCGATGTAAATCTGGGCGCCAGCTTGGCCTGGTTGTAAAAAACGGCCATTATACTTTGCCCCCTGACTTCCTGCTTTGCTCCCTTCCTAAGCTACAGCCACTAGAGGGCGCCACCACTATAAACGTAAATGTCGGTTGGGTTTCGCTTCTTGAACAAATTACATCTGGGAGCCTTTTTCCGGGGAGTACGGTCCCATTTGGCACTGACAAAATGGCTGATATTATTACATTTGACAAAGTAAGTAACTGACAATCAAATAGGCAATTCATTGCAATACTAATTTTGTATGTATGACTTCATAATAGCCATCAAAATCTACTGTATAACTTGGCTAGTTGGACTAAAAATCTACTTACAAAATGCTGCATGATAACAATGCACATCTTAAATGCAATATCCTGCTTCACCCTGACTGAGTCCTTTCACCTCAGTCAGGTACTGGTAGTGGATCTTTACAGGTGGGATCAATAAGGGATTACACAGCGGCCTCCTGGAACTGGTCATCAGTGCATTTTGTGGAAAGGACAGTAAACCTCCTGCCAGGGTCCCCACTTTTATATATCAAAAAACCAACAAATTGAGCAGTAGTGCCTTGGTGCGACCTTTCAGCAGAGCAAAGCACTTTTGTATTTAATCCCTTTATGGTGTGCTATGGGGGTGAAAGCAAGCAGAGAGATCCTGGAGTGTTGTGAAGTGTGGAATCTGTGCAAAGAGGCCACAGACCATCGTTATTATGCATCAGAGTCGAGTGGGGAATATGGAAATAATGTTGGTTTCACATGAATTTATACAAAAGAATGTGACTAAATTTTTCTGGTTCGTTAACAACTGTTCATGTCAAAATTCTATCATCGATGTCCTTTTCATATTATTCTTTGAATTACATATTTACTTTAAAATAGGCTTTCCATAGGTAAGTAGGAACGTATTTAAAATGTGTTGACAGTGAGAGAAACATGTACGGAAGAGGGTTACATGTAAAAAAAAAGGTCTAAAGTGAGAGATATTTTGAGGGTTATGTAAGAATTCTGATGGAAGAAGTCAGAATTCCTTAAAGGTCCCATGACATAATGCTCTTTGCATGCTTTTATACAGGCCCTAGTGGTCCCTTAATACAGTATCTGAAGTCTCACTAGAGCCAGTCCCACAATGAGCTGTGCACTATGTGCAATGTCTGAGTCTGTAGCTTTTGAGGAGGAGAGAGGGGGGGCAAGGTGGCGGTGTGGCCTTGACCATCTGCCACTTTGCTCATTTGAAAGCCATGATGTCTCTCTCTCACAGGTGGGCCAAATTCTCTGGGCGGGCAAAGCAGAGAAAGGGGAGGTAACCTTGCCCTTTATGACCTCATAAGGGGGAAGTTTCCAGATCGGCCCATCTGAGCTTTCATTTTCTCAAAGGCCAAGCAGGATACCCAGGGCTCGGGTTACACCTATCACCATTTCTAGCCACTGGGGGACCATAGGCAGGCTGAGGGAAATCATATTAATGGTAAAAAACTCATAAAGGGACATTTTCATGCCATGGGACCTTTAACACTTCAAACTCAGAACTCATTTTTCTCAAATACATTTTTCACATGTGGCTCTAACCTTTCTCCTTCCTCCTAGAATATTGCCAGCCAAAACTACTAAATTTGAGCTACTCAGCCTTTTCTGAGTCCTCTAATTTGCATTGAGAAATAACAGAACCATAAAACAGTAAAACCAATACATAAATGAATGGGGTCATTCATTCATTAACAGAAGAGAAAGTTGATTCTAACTCCGGGCATTTTGGTCTTGTGAGTCCCTAATGAAGGGATTGTGTTGATGTAATATCAGCAATATCAACACAGTAAGAGCTGCAAATGTTAAAAAGAAGAGTAACCTGTCAGTGTCGTTTTCAGTTCACTTCCCAGAATTCCCTGGCATTGTTTTAATCAAAGAGCATCTCCTTTAGTGTAAGGTTGCTGTGTGCCACTCTGTCTGACAGCCTGAACTATTTTCATGTATTTTAAATTGAAATGTCACAACAAGGATTTAGGATTTATATCAAGTAAAATGCTGCCAGTAAAAGCTTTTGAATTAAATACAATCTGCCTTTTTCGGAGCAGGCTCAGATAAGCCCTGAAGACATTTCACCCTCAGTTTCAGAATACTGAATGTACAGGGTGGGTTGTAGCTGATTTGACAGAGTGGAACAAGGTAGAAAATAAACACAATGTTCACTTTTTAGCTAGAAAGGGTTTGGAATAGCGTAGCAGCATTGTTTGTGACTGACAGCACTTTTGTATGAGAAGCCGTATAAGACATTATCAGTCTGCTACTCTCACATACATGCTTTCAATTTTCACATACATACAGTAACTATGAATTTGGAG
The DNA here is from genome assembly GCF_013103735.1 of Etheostoma cragini. Taxonomy (NCBI): domain Eukaryota; kingdom Metazoa; phylum Chordata; class Actinopteri; order Perciformes; family Percidae; genus Etheostoma; species Etheostoma cragini. The sequence continues at coordinate 2,092,123 of NC_048410.1, forward strand.
TAGGAATATAGAGTTTGCACACAAAAAAAACTCAAAATTGTGGAATGATGAGACACCAAATGTATGCGTGTCAGGAACTGTTTTGTTATTTCAGTGCTGCTTCATGTATCTGTATCTATCTACAGGATCCGGGTGTGAGCTCGACCTTACAACAGAACACTAAGGAGGCCTCTCTGCATGCATATTAAGCCATGCCAAAAAACATTAGTTTTGTCCAATGAAAAACCCGTGTTTTCCTGAAAGTATTTGTAAGACGTGTGCAGTAGTAACATCACACAATGGCGCATGTGTTTAGTTTCTGCATTGTGCTCTTGGTGAAGAAATTCAATAGAAGGTTGTGGAGAGAAGCCAATTGGTGGAACAATATTGGCTTCAGTGGCAAAGGCGAGAATTGTCCCTAGCTTGTGTTTCTTCTTGCTTTACATAAAGAAATACATCAGATATTAGATTAAAACACTACACACCTCACTTCTCTAAACTGATACACAAGGGTAAGATGCAGTGCAATTCCAATTTCAAATATATTTCAGTTCATTTCAACGTTACGATAACCTTCTGCATCTGTTAGGTAGTCTCTCCAGAAAGGAACAACAACTTCTTCAGAAGGCCTTTTATTGCGGCCAGCTGGAGAAAGACGGATGGTGAAGAGGCTTTCAACCAAGTCAGCTGTCAGGATTGGAGGAGACCAGCATAGAAGGGGGCGGGAACTCTCCGGGTGAGCTTTGATTTTGTCCAGCGCACCAAGTGTTCTCAGTCCATCCCTGAATCTTAATTTCTCCCATCCCTAATTATTATTCTAAGAGTACTCTGCAGTTCAATTCCAATGTGATATATCTTACCAAAATTGTCTTTGATGGTCTGAGGTATAGGGGTTTTGAGTATACTGTATATACTTTGTATACTTTTAGATTTGCATCCAGTTCCTGTCCAGCACAGTTTCTCAGCCAATCACAGCGCGAGAAATGTTCTGCCGTCCGTTTCAACCATAATCTTTCCATTTCCACTATACTTTCTCACACACATTCTTCTCTCACAGTAATGTATTTTCCTCCCACGTGCATACATTTTCTTCTAATATACATGTATTATTAAAACATTGACTGTACATGCATGAGATCAAAGATTTATGACTATGTATGTTAAATATACATATGAGAGAAAAATATATATTTGTGTGTGTGAGTTAAAATATAGAAATATAAGAGTAAAATGGGAGTCAAAAATATATTCTTATGAGAAAGTGATAATATTTGTATGTGAAAGGAGAATGTTTTTATGGGAGAGTAAAAAATATACGTATGTGAAAGTAGAATGTATGTATATGAGAGTCCCATAATGATAATGTCTTATGCGCCCCTAATACTTTTGTGTTACATGACAACAAAGCAGTTTGTGCACAACAATATTAAAAAGAACAGGTTGCAGTGGCTGCTGTAGAAAAGGTCTGATGAAAAACACACATAATACAGTAGATACTCAGAGCATAATAAGATAAAAGATGCCAAAGAAGGAAGCAGAAAAGAAAGGATTTGAGGGCGTTGACATACTGTGTGTTCCTTAAGTGATTCTGCAATGCAATCACCTGTTTCTATTTTTGAGATAAACCCTAAAAAACACAGATTTGCACATATTTTCTGCAAGCAATGGTTTTACATGATTAGAGTGTGATTCTTTTAACCATCCAAATACACACACACACACACACACACACACACACACACACACACACACACACACACACACACACACACACAAAGGGCTCAGCTTAAACATGAGCTTACTTGCTTTAAGTGGAAAAGACTTGCACACAAAAGAATGAATAAATTCAAGAGAGTGAATGCAACCGGCGCCATGGTTGTATTTGAGGAAATTGCAAATGCACCAAATTACACAGGTATAAAAGGTTGTCTTACGCTCTCGCAAATTCTTGCATATAATTTTCTCCCACCAGCCAAATGGCTAATGAATGTATAAATTTGACTAGCCACTCGATAGATTACCATCGTTTGTTGGGCTGATGAGCTAAGCATATCTAATCTATCAACGTCTTGGGTATTTTATCAGCATTTGGCTGGTGGGTGGTGCTATGTTTAAACCCTGATTCTAAATTCATTTTGCACATTTGTGCATCTCTTTGGGGCTCAATGAACACACAGAAACACTGGCCCTTATTTATAAAAAATGTGCGTACGACCTAAACCAAGCGTAGGACGGACGTATGACGATTCCTACGCAAACAAAGGCATTTGTTGATATAAACGTTAGCGTAGGCTGCAAAAAAAATCACGTCTGGTCTGAACTCGTGTACGCAAGTTTTCGAGTCAGTGTGGACTTGCGGTTCAGTATGTAACAGGGGAAGGAGAAGTCGTCAGTTGATCACTTATCGGCAATGGCAGATCTGGCTCTTTCAGAAGACCTCTATGAGCCGAGCAACAGTGCACACGTAGCCTACACACACGGGCCATGGTGGAGTGCTTTATTGGATTGATTAGGGGCAGATCAGCCCATAATTCCTCTTGAATTACACATGCAAGCAAAATGGCATTCAGCATTATAATTGCTCTGGGTAAACAAGACTGAAATTGATTGGCCATGAGAAGCACCAATTCGCATTACAAAGTATGTAAAAGCATGAGGGTCAACACACTGTTGAACTGAATTTGCTTTTCTTTCAGCCTCATATTATCCTGGTTCCAGACATCTATATTAACATCTGCATCTCTTATTTCTTAGGCAATTTAAATAGGCTGTATGTTGACAGCTGCTTTCCCCACTTATAAACAAGAGAGACAACAATCAGAGCTCTGTAGGAAAGACATAATCTTCCTACATAGCTAGAAAGCTACATACATGAACAATGGGGCATAAAACGGCCCTGAAATGGTGTCAGAATGAGATACTTTAGGCTGGGGCAAAACCAAATGAAATAGCACCCCTCTGGGCTGGGTTATTTGGATCATTAAAACCCCAGCGCTTTCAAGTGGGGGAGCAGACTTCCTGTCCTAGAGAAGTTAAGGGGAAAACACAACACTTTCACCCAGGAAACACATATTTGTGTCCCGGGCGTGCTTCTTAAGGCAACTGGTGGCAACCGATGTTTTAACCCAAACCAAAACCTTTTTTCTAATCTTAACTAGTTGTTTGGTGCCTCACCTTTTTGTGGCTAAACTCTTACAGCTCACAGTCACCTTTTCTGAGCTAAACTTAACTGTAACTGCCACTAAACTTCACCATTGTGTGCATCGGTTGCCGTAATTTTGTAAGATATCATACCAATTGTCCAAATTATGAAATGTCTTGTGTACTTGTGGAAAGTTTAGCCTGATCTGATGGTTTTGTTGTTGAAGGAAATGTCAGAAGGTGGGCAGGGTAGGACCACTTAGAACCTGAATATCCATACTGAGTTTTATTCCAGTCTGCAATTAATTTTTGAGACTTTGTTGTGGAGCGACAACACGATACAGGTCAATTAAAGCAGATCCTCAGTGAATATATAAATCTCAGTTGTTCCTAAAATATCCTTACCAATTTTAGTATTAGATCCATGAGAAGGAAAGTTTATCAGATGCAAAAAAAATTCACGTTGCAGAGTGATCCATCAGGAAGTTAGACTTTCATGTTGTTGAATGGCCAAAGAGGGCTTTGCCAGATGATGTTAGCCAGGCTCATCTTTTTGGGGCGAAAGTGCTGCCTTTAAAAAAAAAATTGTCGACAATGTTGGTCCGGACATGGCCACAAAAATGAACTGCACATCCTAAAACAGACACACAAGGGAATGCTTGAGGAAATTTCACATTTAAAAACATCACGTCTCCCATTCAGCATATTTGTCCCGACTTCTGGGTTCAAAATGGGCCAAACGAGGGTCTGCTGATTGTTTGAGCCTGAATAAAGGGTCACATTATTTTACACACAAACACACACACACCCACACACGTATCAAAGCCCATATTACCACTATTGTCACATGAACCCTGATCCTGAATAACCATCCTCCCTGTTTGCGTGGAGGAACTGACGTCTGGATATAGTCTGTGATTTGTGAGGTTGTTTTCAATGCAGGACGAAGCAGGAGCAGATTAAACTATAACTCAGCCGTGCAGGGCGCAAGCACCACACAGATATGCATGAGGCATGATGGCTGCAAATGCAAACATCACACATAGCACACACACACAGACACACACACACACACATCATCAGATTTCCACTAATGGTTGACATACTGCACCTACACTGAGGGAATTCACTCTAGCTGACTTTCCCTTCTTTCTTTCCCTGTGTCCTTCCTTCCTTTTGCTTTTGTGTTCACTATTACTGTGTTGCGTTACGCTTCACTGGACATTTTTATCTCATTAGAGTAAATGTATGAATCATTTAAATGTTATTTTGGGGTGTGTTAAATCATGTGGAACAGCAAAGTTCCCAGCTAATTCGCCATAGTTATTTTAAACAAACAACATCACAACATTCAGCGCTAACATGATAATGACCTTAAACACTACGGTGTTGTTAAATGGAACTTGGCCTACGATAGTTGTTATTAATGCAAATAACCCATGATATGCCTGGGGAGTGTAATTAGACTACACAGACACACACACACACACACACACACACACACACACCCACACACACTAACACACACGCCAGACTAACTTTATTTGGTCAGGAGTAATTCAGAGCATCCTTTACTTCTTTATTGAAGAACACCTTTACATGCACACTAATAATCAACTATCATTCAGAATATGACAATATTCTGAATTGAATTGAGGTCATGCATATTTTGGTTGGATATTCAGAACATAGCATTTTCCGATTAAGACATGTGGGATACTTCGGTGTTATTTGGGTTTTTGAGGCATTCTTTGACCATGTATACAGCGCATTGGGAATATGCATCTCAATCATACAGCATCTTGCCTGTTTAAGGTCAGCTCTGTGCGTTGCTATGCTTGTTGTACAGAAACCAACTAGCCGACAGTTTGCAGGGCTGCGGTTTTGACCTTTTCAAAAAGCTGGTTGAAGGAAGGAGAATATTTCACTAATATTCCCTTTTACATGTCGCCGTCTTTTGTCTACACCTAAATGGGAATATTTTCTTTCATTAGTCATGTAAATAGCTTAGTCGGAATGTCGTCTTCTCGTAAGGGCAAAAAACGGAATATTATGTGCATGTGAACGAAGTCAGTGAAGCAGTTTTTTCTTTTCATTTACCTGTCTTTTATCCCATCATCTCTTACACTCACTTACAGGATGATGGACTGCTGGGTAATGCAGCATGACTTGCAATTTATTAACATGAGGAACATAAAACCACATCTCACATGGTTCCAAAAATGAATGGCTGCTGACTAAATGACGATGGTTCAAATCCCGAGTCCAGAAGTTCCAGAGTTTTGTCAGCAAAAATCAACGCAATAGTTTTGTCGCTGTGTCAGAGTAACTCACAATAACAGCCCCACAGGCTGTAGACCTTTATATGCCGTCTGTTTATTAACTGTCATGGAAACGGAGCAGACAGCGTGAATCGTTTCTGTTTCCATCTTTGGTGCTGAATGCATGTCGGCTACACTTTGGAACCAGACAGAAGCTATGTTTCTAGCCATATGTATTCATCTAAATTAGGTGATATTGAATAAAAAATGCCAAAGGCATCCAGTAGGAAGACAACCATAACACAACAAACCCACATATGTATGTGGGCATGCATCTCCACCGGGTCCGCAGCCCTGCAAACTGTTGGCTGGTTGTTTTCGTGTACAGCAACCATGGCAACGCCACAGAGCTGACAATAACGGATGATAATGCACTAGCTCAGTCCGTAGGGCGTTGGGTTGGGAACCGGAGGGTCTCTGGTTCAAGTCCCCACACGGGTGGTGGTGGACTGGTAACTGGAGAGGTGCCAGTTCACCTCCTGGGTACTGCCAAGGTTCTTTTGAGAAGACACCGGACCCTGAACTGCTCAGAGCGTCTTTCCATGGGCAACCCCCCCACTCTGACATCTGTCCAATGTGTTTAATAGCAACAGAGTGAACATTTTATAATTTCCCCTTGCGGGATTAATAAAGTATATATTTTTTATTATATTATAAGCCGTAAACTGGGCATAAACTGCAGTAAAACGCTAACTGAAACACATCTTCCAAATGATCTGTATACATGTCTAAAGAATGCTACTAAATGAATGTCCTCAATTTGACCCGTTTTCAGTTGCTTTTTTTAATCCCAAAAAATGGGCCTTCAAAGTAAGCGCTGAAAATGTCAATATTAGAAATATCAAATAACTTTGGAACATTAAAACAGTGACAAAAATGTCGGAAAAAGCGATAATGTTTCATGGTTGACGGGAAGACAACATAAGGGTTAAACCCGAATAATACAAGATTATCCAAACAGGAATATGCTGTTTACATTACCTGAATCAAACTCTGAATATAGTCATATTCTGAATAATCGTGGGATATCGTTCATGTCAACCATCACTGACAACTCCTGATTTAGAGACCAAATCAACCTGGGCCATGCTAGTCTGCTAGTCCTTCATCTACAGCTGTCAGAGCTCTGGTCCCTCTTCTTCTGTTGGATGTAATACATTCTGTCACACAGCATGTTAAGATTGGATCATTGTTAAGCAAGCAGCCATAAAGAAGTATTTAGTGTGAGTCAGTGGATGTGGGCTGCTGCAACGGACCTTCTGTTAATAGCTGAAAGCTTTTAATCAAATCTCACCGCCTCAGTGTGCTTCAAACAAAGAGCTTGTCAGATCATCAAACATCTGAAACACTCTTTATGGGTCTTTTAAGGACTTCTTCTCTTCTTTTTTTTCTCCCAATCAGGCATTCAAAGACTTGAAAGCTCCATATTACTAAATAGACCTTGTGTTCAGGGGCGGGGCTAGAAGGGGGACCAGGGGTTCCCAACCAACCCCCCCCAAACCTGACTTTCAGTGTTCAGGAGTCATGATAAGCTGCTAATACCTTCATTCCTTCTCTTCTCTCTTTCCACTTCAGCTTTCTTACCCTCTGTTCCTTCTTCACTTTCTTCTTCCCATCTTTCATTTCTTTCCTTCCTTCCCTTCTACTTCCTTTTCTTTCAGTCAGATCTTCCTCTTTCCCGTCCTTCATTTTGTCCTTTCCTGGCATACACTCCTCCCTCAATTAATCTACTCATTTCTTCCTCCCTTTGTGCAGTGAGAGGCATACTGGTAATTGAAAGCTGACCTAATTAGATCACTATCCTCCCTTCACTTTTCTCTTTCCTGCATTCATTTATTCATTCGTCCGCTATAAATGAAGATATTGACAACCCAGAGAAAGGTTAATTCAGCCAAATGAAGGGACTTTTTCCCGTCTTTCCCACCATCTTTGCGTTATCCAATCAATTAAACCGACACAGCAAAACGACTAATGAGTAGTAATGAGTTAAGGGCTCTTACTGGTAAATTGGCTTTCTGACGCTGTTTTTTTTAGTTCTGACTTGGGATCACTTCTGACTGTCTTTGATTGAAAAAAGCAGAAGAAAATAACTAAAAGTGCCTGACACACACACACACACACACACACACACACACACACACACACCATTCTAAAACGGTGTGTCTCCTCTTAGCTTGGTTCTAGTGGCCGCTGTCTAGTTTGTGATACTGGTGTCTCCAGTATCAGTGCTGTGCATGTGACTATGGGCCCTATTTTCACGATCTAAGCGCACTGCGTGAAGCGCGTGACACAGGTGCGTTTAGGGCGTGGCAAATTACCACTTTTGCTAATTTGACGGTGGAAAAAGGGTCCATGAGCCGAGCGCATAGTCCTAGTTGTACTTTGTGTCTTCATTATTCATAGGTGTGTTTTGGACGTTACATGCAATCAACCAAGCCGAGTCATCGCCCATTCCCTTTAAAAGCCCAGTGTGTTTGTACCTTGGCACATTGCTATTATGATGGTGGATTTGCACCATATTAGTTTAATAATGTGTAATCTTTTGCATGTTTCTGTGTTGCTGCACTTCCCTGTGTGTGTGTAACAAGCATAGTGTGCGCGCTGTGCATGAGCCTAGGTGCATTTTACTAATGCGCTTTTAAAATATGACAGAATTGCTGCGTTATGGACTTTTAGACCAGGTTTTTGTTGGTCAAAATAGCAATACGCCAATAACGCACCTCCCTGTAAGACGAGCATGCCCATGGGTGGAAAAGATGGGCGTTTGCATTTCCTACTTAAACGACGTGGGTGCTGCACAGTCTTAAAATATCAGACACCAGCATCAGGCTTTGCAAGATAGGGCCCCATGTCTCCATGTGGTGTACTTAATGTTTCAGCATAACACATGTCCTGTTGCAACCCTGACATCATTGAAATGCAGGTGGCAACAACGACCCATTAACCCTCATGTTGTCCTCAGGTCAAATTGCCCATTTCATATATCAATGTTCTTTTTAACTATCCAATTGTAATTACCCAAAATAACATGACTGTTCAACACAATGGTCTTTGGCAAGTAGAAATCTCTACTTTCATTAATTTTGGCATTAAAATTGTCTTATTCAATTTTATAGCATTTGAAAAAGAATGGAAGTGGTTTTGAAATAGTATTGAGTAAAAGTTGACATATTCCAGTCTTTGGTTATTGATCAATATCCATTCCTTTAATTTTAGTCTAAATTATTCTTAATTTCTCCTTTACTAACTCAAACATTAGGTGTAATTTCCTATAAATATGGTTTATTGACCATCATTTCGAAAAAAATAACTGTAAAACTAAAGTTAATAAGTCAAAAAAGTGGCAAACATTGGAAAAAAAAGAGTCAAAAGTGTTGAAAAAATGACAAAAACGTAAGAAAAAGTTACAAAACGTTGATAAAAAGTGTCAACAAAAGTGTTTATTTTCATTTTGACGGGAAGACAACGCCGGGGTTAAACATTTAACCAATTTTCACATACAAGCCTCACATGAAAAATACTTCAGATTGATGGATGAGGACTCAAATATAAATTGAGGTTGCAGATGCAATGCATGTGGTTGGGGGGGG
>NC_048410.1:2101163-2111716 GCF_013103735.1 Etheostoma cragini
GGCTGGATGATGAGACGCAGGTTTTGGGATGAATGGACACATGATAGATGAAGGAAATGAGAGCCAAAGCATTTGGCAGCAGCTGAGCTGCGGGTATCGACAGGGCAATGCTTTATGGGATAAGGTGCATCACTAATGCAGCCAAATGGAGACGCCCACCGGTGAATTAGCACCACTGAAAGGAATTAACTGCAAAAAAAATGAGCATGGTCATAGTCGAACTAGTGGAGAATAGTCGAACTAGTGCTGTCAAAATTAAATTCCTTTTAACGCACCAAGTTTTTTGGGGTGGAGCAGACACATTTTTCTGGTTAAATATATATATACATATATATCTATATATATATGGACAATCTATTTTCCTTTTAATGTTCTTGCAGTGTAGCCTTAAGCTTAATGGGCACACATGTGGTCTTTTGTATGAAGCCATGTCTAATTTGCATATATTTGCATATAATTGACACATTGAAACCACTCGGCTTTGGTTATACAGAATGTATTATGGTATTCTGTTGTGTTCCATTTCATTGGACATTGGACACAGAGTACATGTATGAATCATTTATTTAACTGTTGTTCTGGGGTGTGTTAAATCAAGTGGAACAGCAAAGTTTCAGGCTAATTCGCTTTAGTCATTTAAAAAAAACAACAGCGTACAAACATTCAGCGCTAACGAGATAATGACCATAAACACTGCAGTGTTGTTAAATGGAATGTTGTTATTAATGCAAATAACCCATAATATGCCTGGGGAGTGTAATTAGACTCCACACACACACACACACACACACACACACACACACACACACACACACACACACACACACACACACACACAGAACAAACTACACCTAAACTGAGGGAATTCATTCATGACGACTTTCCTTCTTTCTTTCCTTGTGTCCTTCCTTCCTTTTGCTTTTCAAAATATTCAATGTATAAATCATAGCAGCCAAAATGCAGGGTTAGGGTCAAATTGACCATTTATTTAAGGTTGTACATTTCATGAAACAGACTTACTACTGTGAAGATGTGTGTGCGTAGGTTATGGGTGGGTGATATGTATCGTCTACGATAATATCGTCAACGTTGTGTTAACGATGTGATAATTTACATTATCGAGTGATTAAATCACTTTGAAAATTACACTTCAAAACACGCATCAAAATCGTAGAAGTCTCAACAAAAGATGGCGGTGCTCAACTGTGCGGCGGCTCCTAGGTTTTACCCGTCCATCTATTCCTTCATCCTTCCGTCCTGTCGCTCCGCCTTCTCTTCCCCCTTCGTTCTCTTCTTCCTGTCTCTTTTCTTACATCATGGTATCCCTCTTTTTTAGGTCGTGTAGATTGTTTGACTAATGTTGAATGGCTTAGTGACATTTTCATGAAAATTTCACCTCGGCTGCATCTATAATTCATCCCACTCCTCGCTTTATCGCTCATTACACGCACACACGCTCACACACACACACACACACACACACACACACACACACACACACACACACACATACACACACACACAGACACACATCTCTACAAGCTATCCTCCACTGCACTCCTTTTACACCTTTCCTCCTCTACCTTTTCATCTTTACTCCCCTCTCCTCTCCACGTCTTCCTTCTCTTCTTATATTACAACCCCCTCCCCCCGGTTCCTCTCTTTTCCTTCTCCCTCATCTTTTTGTATTCATGTCATTTGACTAAACTTTGTCTTTTTTCCTGCTCAAACCTGTGCAAATTCAACATCAAGTGAGAGTCAGAGCAGAGTAGATCCTTTTACTCTTTTGCATATTTTTAACTATTATTGCTTTTAGGAAAACGGTGCTAGAGAGGATCTTCTTTTCTTTTTTTTATCACCGTCAGTTGCAGAAACATAAAATGTGTCCTGAGCATTGCTTTGAATATTTAAACGTTCCTGATACAGTCATAATATTTGACTCACTACTGCTCTGCTGAAATGCTGCAGCTCAGTCCACCCCCCGTGAACCCCGCCTCATGTGCCGAGCTGTTGGTACTGTTGACTTTACAGAGATTTAATGTTCATGTTTGGGTTAACTGACGAGGGATTTCTTCTCTCAGTAGAATCCTTGTCGTGGTTGCTGCGATTCCTTTGGAGCTCCATCAGAGAGCAGAGCCTGTTCCTAGGCAGGAACGTCTCTGACTGGGACGCACCTGGTAGAGTGTGCAACCCATGTACCAAGCCTCAGTCTTTACCGCGGCGGCCCGGGGTTCAATTCCAACTAGAGATGGTCCAATTCCATTTTTTTGCTTCCCGATACCGATTCTGATACCAGTGTGGCAACGATAATTATATGACAGCTGTATCCTACTATCCGGTTATGGATGTGATGTGATTTCTCTCTTTGTTGCCGGTCCGGCTCAGGTTAAACTCTTTGTGAAACATGAACAATAAATGCCACAGAACTGTCTTTTAATGTTAATATCCAGTTTGACAGTCAGTTACAAGGAAAAAGAACATAAGTAAAACTACTTTAACCCGTCTGTTGTCTTCGGGTCAAATTTGACCCCTTTCCAAAATGTTTCTATAACAGGGTTTGGGTTTCTTTCAAACAAATTGTCCAAAAAGTCACCTGGATGTGTCCCTATAACACTCCTCACAAGTCAAATAATCAGTTCACTACTTTCATTGAATATGTTTTTTTTTGTCAATTTAACATTTGGAGAAAAAATAATTGGTAAAAGAACTTTGAAAAAAACAGTGTCAATAAAAGTGACTGAAATGTGAAAATATGTTGAAAAAAACAACAAAAATGTTTTAAAAAAAGTGACAAATGTAAAAAAAAAAAAAAAAAACTTCAAAGATTTGGGGAAAAACCCACACAAATTTCAAAAGGCTCAGAAAAAGTCGACAAACGTTGTTGCTAGTGCTAGCTCGTTCTAAATGGCAAAACACTGCTACAACACACACTAGTTCACCATAATCTCCAAAAAAAAATAAAACATAAGTGTTCAAAATGTTCTAAGTATTTGGAGTGAAACAGCAGCCCAGTCAGTTCTTAGTGGGCTGTCTCAGTCAGTCTCACCAACATGTTCCTGTGTCAAACACACAGGCTCATTAGAAAACTGAGAACTACCTTTGCAGAGGTGCGCCATGTTTTCCTCGGAAGTCAATCAGAGCCGACTGGGCTTTTTTTAAAGAAGGAAGCTTAAAGAGACAGGCGCTAAAGTTGAGCGTTTCAGACTAAGGGTGATTGCAGGTATATTGAGACAGACCGCATGTGAAAAATAATGTTTTTTTGAATATTAAAGCATGTAAACATGAACTGGTAGAAATCCCCAAAATATGTATGAACATGAAAATGAGCTAAATGAGAGGGGATTCAACCGGTCAACTGAACAGTGTTGTTATTTTTTGGGGCAAAACTGGTTACCTTGTATAGCAGCTGGATTCTAGCGATATCACGAGATCAAGCACAAAAAAAACGTGGGATCATACGCAGAGGTTAGTTCCAGATTTTTGGACCAGAGAAAACAAACTAAAGGTTTAGCTGATTGTCTCTGTCACACTAACACAGCCCGTATTTAAAGTGAACTGACACATTAAGTGACAGAAATTACAAGTGAGACAGTACAGATGGAGAGAGGTACAAAGAGAGAGAGGGAGGAGAGAGAGAGACAGGGAGGATGAAAGAAATAATGCAGATGATGGAAAGAGGAACAGAAGGAGGAGGATGAGGGGAGGTTTCCATCTGTTTCTGCTGAATCAGAGAGGTAGCCGAGTTTCTAAATGTCAGGACTCCTCTTGACTCTAATCACACACACACACACACACACACACACACACACACACACACAGAGAAGTTCTATGAATGTTGGAGCAAAGAGAGCAAGCAGTTTGCATTAATGAGAGTTTAGTTGAAAATGTTGGCAAAGCCAGAGAAGGACCGAGAATAGAGGAGAGCAAGGGAGATGCTGACAAAGACAGTGTAACTGTCTGAGGGACAGTGCTATGGAGATTTACACGTTAGTTCATATTGTTTGATTATTCCGTGTGAATTCATACGGTAATTAAAAACCTTAAAAATGTATAATAAATAAGTTCAAAAAGGGACATTTGATTTAAAATTGTACGAAAATGTTTTACATTAAAAATATATTTGCATTTTGTTCTTCATTACAAATGCTATTTCTTATGTTGAAATCAAAGGTCAAATGACCAGAGTTTTGTGAAGGCCACACCTGTTGCATTGTGGGAAGAAGGTATTCAGCGAGAGCAAACGTGGATGCAGAGAAAAAATGTACGGTCGTAAACTAAGATTTGCACGGTCCAAGCGGCGCACACGGTAATTGTGCTTTTGTATTCCAGCTTTGTTACATTTGTGAATATTTGTTGTAATTTCTTTGTATTAAATGCACTTTACGCACTGTTGTGACGCTAACACTAATAACATTGTGGGGCCCGTCTAATTAAGGAAACGTGTTCAAGAGACTGTAAAATCACTGAAAGTATTTTTGATATTATTATTGTTTCATGTGTTTATTTTCACACAGTTTTTAATTTTCTTTATAGTTTTCACGGTGTCTTGTGGATGGAAATGTGGAAATAAATGATAAAAAGACATCTGTGTGATGCGCGGCCGTATTCAATTGGACCAGTGTAACTACAGACAGTGAATGGAATAGAGACAAGGCAGACAAGTCAGTCAGTCAGTTGACAAATCAGTAAACAACCAGTCAGCCAAGTATCTCAACAGTCAGTCGAGTGGCTGCACAAAAGCATATTCTAGAGCTCTGTTGTCAGGGAATCCAGCTCAGGAGAAACAAACAAGCAAACAATAAAGGAAACAGCGATGTAAAAAGGGAAGCTGTGAACATGCTAGTTCCTGGCCCCGTTGTGTTGTGTTGTCAGGAAGCTGACAGAGAAACATCCACCTTCACATGCACCATCACCACAGAGGGTTTCCAGAGCAGCCCCTGATCACAGCTGCGTTATCATCTAACAATAACTGCTTACATAACATTTCTTCATGTTGGGCGAGTTTTAAATTGATTTTCTAAAGTGAACTGGATAGTTAGTTTCAAACAACAAACAACAGAATTAACACACAGAAAAATACAAGACACAAAAGTAGTTCACTATGAAATGAGAAAAAGCAACATGGGCTAAATAAATAACTACTCCTGTGTGAAAGGGAGTAGGAGGTCCTATACCCTACCCTTACAAAACACAAACACTTAAGAAAGTGTTTTCAATCTCTTGTTGTCAATATGCAACAACACAACAGAAAAAAATCAAAAATCCCCAAAACATTTACCAATCAAATCGATCAAGTTACTTTTCCACCATTTCCTTATTGAAATGTATTTATGTATCATCCTTGAGCTACCGTCCATCTAGGAGGTTTATTAAGCACAATTCAGAACAAAACTGAAGCAACTTAATACAAAATGATACACTATAAGTCAATAATTTGACCATCTCTACTCATGAGCAGAGGTGGAAGAAATCTTCAGATCCTTTACTACATTAAACGTACCAATGCCACACTGTAAAAATACTCAAGTTACAAGTCCCGCATTGAAAGTGTTTTTTAATAAGTAGTAAGTATCATCAGGAAAATGTACTTAAAGTATTAAAAGTAAAAGTACTCAATGCAGAAAAATCCTCCCATTTTACAAACTGTTATCCCCAATTTCCACCGGATACAGAACGGCTGCAGATCCGCTCCGGAACGGCGGCAGAGTCATTAGGTTTCCATTAAAGTCAATGTGTGTATTTCCACGGAACCGGAACGGCTGCGTCCCGACTCCGTCCCAGCTCCGTCCCGATCCCCAGCCCTCCGGAGCAGATACTCAGAGCTTATACGTTTGCCCGATGCCGGAGAGCTCCGCGGCAAGTCAGCACACGGCAGATTGCAGAGTGTGGGACAGGAAGTTGAGCACAGAAACAAAATTAACCATCCGGTTAAATTTCAAAATAAAATGCCCACGGTGGATCACGTTTCCCTGCACTATACCTTGGAAAAACACAGCACAGCGTTGTTTCCCCTCTACTCCTCTGGATGGAAACAAGCTGTTGTTGTTTCTGTGGTTCTATTCTACAAGAATTTGCGAGATCTCGTGGGTCCTCGTGACTTTAGCTGTCAGTCATGGCCGCAGCCGTTGCGCAACAAATCCGGACCTGCTGGTAATTAACGGACGGCGGAGCACAGAGCCAACACGCAACGGAGCGGACCCGCAGACGTTTTGCATCCGGTGGAATTTGGGGGTCAGTTGTGTGAGTAACAGTCAAATCATTGTAGGCCATTTTATTGTTGGCTAGTTTCATTCATAATAAAACATTTTATAAAATGAATCCATTTTGTGTGCTAAAAATCTCAATGTGAAAAGTAGCTACAGCTGTCCGATGAATGTAGTGGAGTAAAAAGTTAAATCTTTGTCTAACCCAAACACCAGATACTGTTTTCAGACCCCCCCCCCCTCCCCCAATATCATAAAACTGCACATTTTAGAGTGGCCTTTTCTAGTGGCCAGCCTAAGGCACACCTGTGCAATAATCATGCTGTCTAATCAGCATCTTGAAAGGCCAAACATGTGAGGTAGATGGATTATCTTGACAAAGCAGAAGTGCTCACTAACACAGATTTAGACAGATTTCTGAACAATATTTGAGAGAAATATTTTTGTGTACATAGAAAAAGTCTTAGATCTTTGAGTTCAGTGCATGAAAAACGGGAGCAAAAACAAAAGTGTTGCCATTAGAAACTTTGTTCAGTATAGAATTGAAGCTTCTTCAGTTCACCCAGATAAAAATCACCACACATAACTTTCAATATTGTAATCAGGACAGAGTTCCTAGTTTTCCTGTCTCTTTGGTACCACATGAAAGCAGGTCGAAGACGACAGACGTGTGGTTTTAATAATCGGGATGAAAGCTGAAGGTGACCGCATTAATGGAGTCACATCAGAGATGTTTCCGCTTTCTTGTACACGTTAGATTTCTTGTTCTCTTTTGCTTAGATGAATTATTGATGCCATCTGAAACAATCTTTCTGTATTTAAATAATCAAAATTCATCAACCTTTATGGAGCACTTTTGAGTAATTTTGATTACATGCTACACTTTCTAGAAATAGTTATTCATTTTGGACACAAACTCCTTCTGCATTAATATGCATTGCTCAGGCCGCAGTAGAACCACTGACTGTCTTTACAATCAGAGAAACTGACGAGTTCAGTCTTTGTATTCTGCTCCGTGTGCTCGCTGTAAATGGTTGAAATGCTTGTGGAAAGATCAGCAAAACAGAGATTAACCACGTCAGTCACATAGTCCGTGCTGATGACTATACTTTTTTATATGACCAAATTTTTATTGGTATATTAAGAAAAAAATAATAATGGAAACATAACATTCACAAGCAGTTATAAACAACACACTGGGACATAGGAACTCATCCCAGGGCCACAAAAATCAGAGAGGAAAAACAGGAAGGAGGGAGACACCCTGGGGGGGGTGGGGGCGGGGGTTTCAACGCATCCAGAAAACAGATAGACACAAGACAAGGGACCAATCACAAGCAAACAAAAGAAAAGGCTACAGCATTGCCTTCAAAGGACTCAGCAATGCTGTGCTAATTCTCCAAAGTTCCCCCGGGCTCCACCCACACAAGCCGTCAAAGGTTCCATGGACATGACATCCAAAAAGAAAGGATCCATGAACAAACAGATAAGTCATGAGGTGGCTTCCAACGGGTTGCAATCATCCTCTTAGCAGCTGTAAGTCCAGCAAACACAGTGCGTTTGTGAGCTTTAGAGAGCTGGAAGGCTGACAGGTTGCTGATGACTATACTTCATGTATTAGTAATAGCTTTTAAATTACTTGGAGCTGTATAAGTTGGCAAAAACAATGATCTCATGCTGACTCCCACCCCACAGATATATTGTATTTCTTGCTTACATTCAGTGTCTCCTGAATGAGATTTAACATGTTTGCTTCCAACATGCCAATTAACTTTCTGGGATTAAAGAAAAGGTTAACAGTTTAAAAATAGCTCCTATTTGGCTCTTTAGATCATGACATATGGGCCTCTTTAAAAACGTTTGTGTGTATAATTGTGTGTCCGTGCACATCTGGCAACGAGGCCAGATAATGAGCATTTACTGTATTTACATTTTTCAAGCAATGGTGGCAGTTTTCCAGCTTTCAGAGCTCGTTGACTCTAAGGAAACAGTAAAGCTCATTAAGGTAAGAAAGTACCTCATCCTTATTAAGTGCAATGGCTTCTTCTATAGAAACTGACTATTTTTTCTGAACCAGGGGAGTCACCCTCTGTTGGAATTTAGATAGAATGCAGGTTTAAGGTTTAATTGGCTTCATTTTTCACGCCCAGGAGATTCGTCCATTAATTTTCCAATCTATGCAATTCTACATTTAATATTACGCATTTTAATATCCAAATCAATGGACAATTAAAAACGCCAGAATGGATCAGGACACATGGTCTTACCATCAAACTTCAAGATTCAAAGAGAATGACAGAGAAATGCTTTAGCTCAAACAGAGATCCAATCATATGTTTGCAAACCTACACAACGCAGCCTTCATAACCTGAGTTGTGTTTTTATGATCACGGCTGCTGCAGATTCCCTGCAACAGTATGCTCTTTTGAACAAAAAGAGCCCTGCGTTTAGTGAGCTACATGCTGGGATGACTTGGTGAGAGCGTTCTGTTTCAGGTTTCATGAGTATGAAGGCTTATAAGGCACTAAACAATGCTTTCTCATGTAGGTAGGTAGGTAGGTAGACATTATTAATCCCAAACTGGGAAATACTAATTCATTCTGTTTATTGATTGCCAGCAGGGAAATTACAATTTACCCTCTGTTTTGTCAGAATCACTACACACAGGCCTGAAATACACAGACGTTCTCAGGACACATGCTCTCCCTATTCATGGTCAAATGGAGAGATGTCAGAGTGAGTGGGATGCCGTGGACCAGCGCCCTGAGCGGCTGGGGGGGGGGGGGGGGAACTGTGGTCTCTCCAGCTACCAATCCACACTCTTTACTTTGGTCCATGCTTGAACCAGCGACCCTCCGGGTCCCAACCCTGCTCCCTACGGACTACCGCCACCCCAATGACTGTAGTACAGCAGCAAGTTACACTCACACACATACAGAAAATACAACAAATACACTATTAATAGGATAGTGTTTTGAAAATAAATAAATAAGACACTATATATATATAAAATAACAGAACACCTACTGGAAAAAATAATGAGAACTGATTTACTAATAATAATAGGAATAAAAAGAATGCACAGTTCTGGGTGATATCAACAGGTTGGATTTTACTCGGAAAGTGGTTCCCCAACATTTACTGTCATGGCCTGAGTAGCATCAAAACTTAAAACCTGAGGTTCTAAATACAGCCCAGCTACACCAAAACAAACCTGTCCACGAATTCATAATCAACACACAAAATAACATTAACGTGACCTGTACACAAATCAGTAGATTAAATAACGTGACCATTTCATGGACTGCCATGAGACTGGGGCTGTCAATGCATGCATATGCACACATTAGTATTATGTAACATGGTGCAAACATGTGGTTCTGGTTTAGCATTTAAATCTCAATAAAATTACCATAACTAATTCCAATGCATTCATTTTTCTATCTAAATGCATGAATGGTTCATGAGAACAGTCTGCACCAAAACACTGCACAATGGTTTATAATAGGGACAGGATTTTACTCGGAAAGTAGTTCCCCAACATTTACAGTCATGGCCTGAGTAGCATCAAGACTAAAAACCTGAGGTTCTAAATAAAGCGCAGCTACACCAAAACAGCCAAGCTCAGAGCCTCATTGGAGAAATTTACGGTGAACTCTAAAATATCTTATTTTTGGTGCAACTGATCTTTTTGCTGTATCCATTTTTCTTGATTTTTTAGGTTCTTTAAATAAATGATAGATATTAAAGCACTTGTCTACCTGCATGTTTATTTGAGCTTTACAATTTCTGATAATTTGTATCTAATTAAGACATCACTGAGAGAATATACGGCTCAAAACAAGAGCCCTGTGCTTTGTTGCAGATCCAGCTGATGATTTAAACCAGGGCTGCCAACTCTCACGCATTGGCCGTGAGACACACGCATTTGACTGGTTTCACACGCGCACACGCCACACCCCCGATTTCTCACGCTGAAGTGTCAACCCGGTTGGTCAAATTTCTGAAAGATGAGTTTATCTGTAGAACTACCTGTTGGGCCACTCGTGATCGACTAGTTGTGCTTTCAGAGACTGTGAGGGGTTCAAGAGCGCTCCCTGCCTGTGGAAGAGCCATCCCATGGGCATTTCGCCGGCTTCAGGTATGAGCTCTGAGTATTACAGACCCATGTGAACCGCTTCGTGTCCACTCTCTGTAATAATAGAGGTGAGCAGCGCGGTTGGTAGCGTAGCAGCTTCAGTTCATTTTAGGGGACTCGCTCTGCTGTGGGGGGGCAGTGACGCGTTGCATCCGTGTAGACCTCCGATGAAGAGCAGCATACAGCCATCTCTAAACTGTCAGAGACCAGAG
>NC_048410.1:2111816-2125796 GCF_013103735.1 Etheostoma cragini
TGGGTCAGTTCTTATATCATAAGAAGTTAATAATGTAAATAATGTAAATGCTAAATGCCCTAAAACCTGTTGATACTAAAACAATGCAAACGCTCTTAACCCTACAGTTTGGCACATGTCATGTAAGACTTGATTTCTCCATTTTTTTTGCACAAAATTCTACAGAAAGTGCCATTTAATGGTTTATTTAAAAAAAAATTCTCCTGGGGGAGCATACCCCCAAACCCCCTAGGGAGAGCCCCCATCACTCCCACACATAGCAAGTCCCAGTTTAAACCCTGAAGGATGATGATGCTGAAAGAGCCAAAGAAATTGCTTTGTACGCGGCAAAAATTGGATTAGCCCCCCCAAATCTCACTCCAAGGTTTTGGGAAAAGTTGGCAGCCCTGTTTAAACTGTTAATTTCTTCAAGCTTCTCTAGTGAGTTGATGTCAACAGTCAATGCCAATCCGGTCTCAAGCCAGTTTGTGAAATGTTCACGTTGTTTTGATTTATTGATTTGTGTACATGTTGCATTAATGTTGTTCTTTTGTGTACAAGTTACGATTTTTGAACGTGATCATTTCACAAACCGCCATGACACTGGGCTGCTCTGGGGGACGCAACAACAGAGAAATAAAACGTCACACGCGGGACTTGATCCGCGGTCTCTGGGGGACGCAACAACGGAGAAATGGAACGCCACACAGCGGCCACAACAACAGGATGGTTGTGGTTAGGAAAAAAAAGAACAGGGAAAGGAACTGTCAGACACGCCGACAACAACGCCACGGTTGTGGTTAGGAAGAGAATTACGCAGAAAAGGAACTGCAACACACGGGATACGGACCCGGTCTCCAGGGTGAAAGTCCTGTGTTGTTTGACCCATCCACCACCCCAACCACCCTCCCTCCCTGCGCGGATATTTGGCTTTTCAATACTACTTGCTACCATGATTGTTCTGTGATCACGAAATAGGCTTTCCACTAAAATGCATTACTTCAAACTTCGTAATCAACACACAAAATAACATTAACGTGACCTGTACATGAGACTGGGGCTGTCAATGCATGCATATGCACACATTAGTATTAGGTAACATGGTGCAAACATGTGATTCTGGTTTAGCATTTAAATATCAAGTAAATTACCATAACCATTAAAAGTTGTATATTTCATTGTATATAAATAGCCATATTTTTTATTTACTTTTTTCACAAATAGCTTTACATACAACATAGCACAACATGTTTATTTTTCCCTTCAAAAAAGACCACCTGGTGTTTTCTTCACTATTAATTCGTGTTACTCCACATGGAAACTGAGAATAGGAGGGTGACATGAAAGAATGCCAAATCTCCCACTTACTAAGCACTGTGAGCCCGAGGTTTCACAATCCACATTCCTATTACAGGATCCCCCCCGAGAGGAACATTTGGAGCGACACAACCTGCACTATAAAGAGAGAGAAACCTGCTGAACCAACAGCAAATTCGCCCTCCAGCTACAGTATATTTGTGCTGAGAATCATTGAGTTAAAGCTGGACATCAAGGTAATCTCTAGCAAAAGTGACACATCTTTAGACTCTATGATACCTCCTGTATGTAAAGTTCAATGGTTCAAAACAGTATGAGGTGAACTTGAATGCTTTACTGCACATGGTGTGTCAGGTTTGAAGGGAAATTGTTGTTTTTTATAAATTCTGAGTTGAGTCAAGGACCCACTGTAAACGTTCAGTAAATCAATTGTCGTATATCGTGATGACATGACCTCGAGCACGACACTTACACACCTCCTGTCACTCCGCATGCGCCCACACACACAGCATGTCAGTTCAGCTAAAAGCCTCTGTTGGAGGATGGAAATGCTACCTGGGAATGTTTGAAGATCCTTGTATACCCCAAAATGTACAAACCAGACATGAAACATTCTGTATCACTACACACAAATTAAGGGCTGCACATGGAATTATGGTTACAGGCTGCGACAGCGATGCTGGTGTTGGTTTAACCTAAAGATGGTCCAATACCCTTTTTCTTATTCCCGTTACCGATTTTGATACCTGAACTTGCGTACTTGCCGACACCGAGTACTGATCCAATACCAGTGTGTCATATATTTTATAAGGTTTAAACAGCTGTATGCTTCTATCCCTGGATGCTTTCTATCCTTGTTGTTGTTCAGTTACAATTCCAGTTTTGCTTATATAAGAAAAAGATTCCCAGGGAACGCATGCTGTAAATTTTGCAAGGTGGCCTCTAACCTGGGGCAATTAAAAGAAATATATGTAATCTTTCCATTAAAAAATGTACCCCAAAGCAAAGGTAGAAATAATTGTACAAGTGCTCTCTTCAGTGCTGAGGGTGTGATGCAGAGACGGTGTACCTTAAGCCATACCTCTGTGAAAATGGTCATGCCGGTTTTTCCTTAACCCTGTAAAGGACACCGGCTTCTGTGTGTCGTGAGATTGAACAGCCAAAGAGAAATGCATTTTCTGTTTGTCTTTTTCTCTATCAAGTTGTGTCAATGTTTTGTCCCGGTCTTAAATGCCTATAAATAAACATCCAACGGAATGTCAATGCGGATCAGCGCCGGACCACGGAGAGGGCTGGTCGGCTGACGAATACGGCTTGGAAGACCTAGACACCTAACGATAATATCAAGGTTTCCAAGAGTGTGGTTTCACCAGAAGGCTCAATCAGAAGATTGAGTACATTAAATCATGAATCTGACTAGACACACGATGCACAAATTGTACATTTATGTTATCAAGTTGAGTTGTTGAGTCCTGAACCATCCCTTAGTTATGCTGCTATTGGCCTAGACTGTAGGGGGACTTCCCATGATGCTCCAAACACCTCTCTCTTCCTCCTTCTCTCCATCTGTATGCAACCTCATCCCATTAATGCATGTTACTAACTCGACTTCTTCCCTTTCCCGTAGTCTTGTGCTCTCTCGCCCATCTCCTTTCTCCTCCAATCACTTCCTGCAGGTGTTTCTGGCCCTGGAGTTGTGGAGTCTGGATCTGTGGTTACAAGTCATATGCTGCCTCCATGTTCCTGCTCAACACCCTCCGCTACAATTCTCCATGTCTCTCTCTCTCTCTCTGTCTCTCTCTCTCTCTCTCGGTCTCTCACCCCCAACCGGTCGGGGCAGATGACCGCCCACCCTTAGCCATAGTTCTGCTCGAGGTTTCTGCCTCTTAAAAGTAAGTCTTTCCTTGCCTCTGTTGCCTAGTGCTTGCTCTTGGTGGAAATTGTTGGGTTTTATGTAATTACTCTTTGTAGAAAGCTATAAATATGTAACAAAAATCTTTGTAAAAAAATCAATTTTCTACAACTTACATTCTACATGTTTTAAACAACACTGCCTCGTTGGCACCTGCGGGCACAGCCAAACTAAATCACCCAGCGATGCAGAGCACAAACACTAATGAGCTAATACACATGGAGTCAAAGTGCAGCAATATCTATTCATTATCAGCACAGAGACGCTAAATAATTAACATGACCAAGAAAAGTGCGAGACATTTATATACCTTTGTTGTAATTTTTCTCTTTTCTATCAATACCGCAGCCTGAAACCATGCAGTAGTAGAATGATGAACGCAAAGTGAATAGTGAGTGAAGTGCATGTCCACAGTAGTTCTCAATGTGACGTCACAGATTGCATTGTCACTCAGCTGTGTTTTTGCAATCTGTGCTACCACCGCGCGTCACATTATCGCTTGTCATCTCCTGTTACACTGCTTTCAAAAATAATGGGCATGCACCTTCATGGGTTGACACAACTTCTTCAATACAAGCTCATGTCCATCAACCTGAGCAGAGGTCTAATGAAACTGGCCAATAATATATAAAAATATTAAAGCAGTAGGGCTCAATACTCACTGACTGTGGAGTTGCACTTTGTGTTGATTGGTGTTAGAGGGAACATTGGACAATTGTAGAATATCTTTCATATCCAAGCACATTGGTTTTTCCACTGAAGTATTGCAAATCAACACTGATTAGAATTGGTCTGAAAGACACACCAAATTCTTGGAAATGTAAGACAGAGTAGGGCCTATTACTTCATGTCATATGGTCTTGTGTTAAGCTCCAGGAATTTTGGACCGGGACCCACAAAGTTCCACTTCCAGGATTGCTTTGTTGCTGATGAAAATTCCACCGGATTTCACTCATTTAAGTTGATATCCGTTGCACTGGGCTTCCTTTCTGTTAGCATTTTAAACTCCGGTCAATTTAAGAGGACTATGGTTAACCTTTTCTCAGATCTCTGCAGGGTAAATCCAGACAGCTAGACTATCTTTCCACTCAGAGTTTTTTGCTGCAAGACTAAAACAACTTTTGTACGTGCATGTTCCACCAAAACAAGTTCCTTCCCGAGGCTATTCTGCAGAGGTACTGTTGCCCTGTACCGGGCTTAGCCCCGCCCAATACTATTGTGATTGGTTTAGAGAAATGCCAATAAACCCTTGCCAGACCCTCCTTTGCAGCACTGTGGAGGAAGGTCTGGCAATGCAAGACTACATTCAGCACGAAGATTTGTTCTGGGAGATGGGTCAATCCTAAGTGGGATGCACATTAGAATCTGGGTCCAGAGTAGTTTCATGACACTCAGACATATTCTTCTAGGATGGAGGAATGAAGGGGTGCCTTCAATCCAGGAGTGGGCTTGTGAGACAGCTAGGGTGGCGGCTTTTGAGAAAATGTCATATAAAGGTCTGCCAGATTGGATGTCTATTCTAGAAATTGGTGAAAAGTACCTGAATTTTCTATAAGGCTGCTAAGAAGTTTTGTGCTGGGGAGAGACAGGTATGATGGGTATTTGGTGTTGTCAGTTATTCATAATTTCATTTGGCTTATGGCTAATTGTTTATTTTGTTGAATGGTCTTTGGAATGCAATATTGTGGTTACTATGTCATCTTTTCTTGATTTTCGGAAAAATTGAATTGGGACTTTGTGAATCCGAATCGAAATGTCGGTTGTGATACCCGGCCCTCCAAAGCAGTATCTGGTGTGTAGGAATAAAGAGTGACAGCAAAACTAAATGAATAATTCAGCCACTTTTTGGTAACATCTGTAATTGAAACACACCATAAACTAAGCTTAGTTCTGCTACAAACTAAATATATGCATTGCATTCCTAACACACAGCACCACACATAACTGATTAACAACAGGCAGAATGACCCATACATACAGTCATCATGGATAATAGAGTGGGGTTATGAACCTTTGGAGAATAATAAAGATGAAACACCTTCACAGAGTGGAGTAACTAGCAGCAGCAGCAGCAGCAGCAGCTTCACTGATCTTATCCTGCAGACTCTTTTCCTCCCTGAGCGTCACTATCCTGTCTGTAGCTGCGTCTTACTCACACCACCAACTCCGCACCACCGAGTGCATGTCACACTGTGCACAGTCGACTCTCGCACACATACACGTGTTGCTATGGTGCTATGTACAGAGGTGTGCTGCCAATACGGAATTACTGTATGGTTTTCATTAGTTTCTTCTTCTTTTTTTTAAGTATTGCATGCTGCTTGTTTGCCTGCACGCTGAGACCCGTTACCTGAAACAATACTACTCACATAATCCTTCACTTTCTTGTGTGACAAGTCTGTTTAAAATGTTATTCATTCATGAAGACAAATGGTAAACTTGTTGTTCATTCATGAAGTCCAGCATGTGACTGGAGGAGGTGCATTTCCCTTCTGGCCCCAAAGTTAAATTCAGTCACATTTAACAGTCACTCCTTACATTTTTCGTTGCTCATTTTGTCCTGTACAGTATTTTAAAACGATCACAGATGTCTATAATTTTAAAAGGTGCTCTAAGCGATGTTGGGTGACGTTCCTTGTTGTTGACATTAGAAATATTTTCAAACAAAAAGAGGCTAGTTGCCCCTTTCTCTTCCTCATCCCGTCCCCTCCACCCACACAATGCAAAGCTTTGGTCAGAACATGTGATTTTCAATCGGATTCTCCGTTCTGTTGTCCCAAATGCCAAAGCACATCTTGAAATAGTTGTACACTGTAGGTTCACCAGAGCAAGACATGTCATACAAATATTATCATCAGGCAGTGAGGTTCAGATTTGCAAGGAGCAACAGCCAGTCGGCTGATATTACACATCAGGAATGCAGAACAGGACATGACAGAGAAAGGAACCCGACCTGTCAGCTCCTCCTGGGCTGCTTCATGAGGACCGACAGTGGAACGGTGTGTGTGTGTGTGTGTGTGTGCGTGTGTGCGTGTGTGTGTGTGTGTGTGCGCACCGAATTAAAAACTGAGATCACTGTTCAGGCAAAACCAGTCCCAACAGAAACACGAGCAGTTCTGTGATGTCCCTGCAACACCTGCCCATCATGATCACATCATCCTCGCTGCGTTCTGGCATGCTGCATGCTCAACATTTAAGTTTAAGAGAAATGTAGCCTACAAGGCTTTTATGTTTAAAAAAGAAAAGAAAAAAAAGGGAAAAATCAAACTGCAAGAAGATAAAAGATAGCAAACAGAAGAATTAAATATAGGAAAATCAAAATGAATCTTGTGAAATCACAGAGAGAAAGGACATTTGCAATATTTCTTAAAATAAGAAGAGAAAGAAGCGACAAAAATATCACGAAAAAAAGAAATAGAAGAACTGAAAATGAATTTAAAACCAAAGACTGAGAAAAATGTACTTCCTTTCAGCAACAAGCAGCGGGTAAAAGCTCCGGTTAAGACTCGCATGACAGAGAGACAGAGAAATCCAACCAGCCGCTGAAATTCAGTGCAAAAAGAAATAAGAGGGAGGGCACCAAAGCAGCAAGAAAGAAAGAATGAGAAGAAGAAAAGAGGAAGAGAGAACTGACCTACCAACGGAGGAGGCAAAAACGCTCAAACAGGTTGCAGCGAGAAGAGAAATGACAGCGGGCAGGCGGTGCGCTCGGTAACCGGGTAGAAGCTCCGACTGAAGGCCGGCCAGTGGGGCGGTGATAAACAGCAGCAGAGAGCCGAGTGGAACGAACCACTGAGCGCCAGAAGGCAGGGGGAGGTCGGGCAACGGAGCGGCCGCTGGGAGCTCCGTGCGTAATTTGGCACCTGGCTAAAAGGCGCACAGACAGAGCCAGAAAGGTTTTTAAAGGGACAGCCCATCCAAAAAACTGGTATTTACTAAACAAGCCTGATCGTTCGTAGCTGCATGGTAATCAGGGGATAATGTACTCTGAAAACAACTCTGTTATCTCTAGTGTGTTAAAGGTTATATGTGCTCAGTCACAACAATAATCGGGCCTAATAATATAAGCTAATGTATTTGCTTCCAAGTCTCATCAACCAAGTGCAGGTGCAGCACACACACTTACAGTAGCCTACACACACCACACATTCTCCACCCCACACACGGTTTGCTTAGTATTCATTTTATCATTATTGTTCAGCCTTAAACAGTTTGGATCGACATCAGCTGCACAGTTCAGCCTTGGTCTTTTAAAAAATACCTGTGTTGACCCAGTGTTAGCCTATAGGCTACTTAGTGGTATGTCTGTTGGCGGGCTCCTTCAGTCAAACAGAGGCACTGCCCAATCTGAACCACGTTCTGCCCCCACAAAATGTAGCTACACACATTTTTTAACTCACACAGGTGTGCGTTGAACACACTGTTGTTTTAGATAAGTCTCTGCTGATTGGGTATCACCTGTGACACAGCTAATAAACGAGAGACACACCCCCCCAAACGGGAGGAAACAACTCAAAGCTGGTTCCACGATGTTTAAGGGATAGCAAAGAGAGACTGAATGTGCCCCAGCTGTTCCCTTTTGTGTTCTTCCCATCAAAATTGAAACTTGTTTTTGCAAATGCTATACAATTGAATAAGACACCCCAAAATTATTGAAAGTAGAGATTTGTACTTGCCAAAGAGCATTGTGTGGAATCAGTCATGTTATTTTGGGGAATTAAAAAGAACATCAATAAGGACAACATGAAGGTTTAGACAATACCCGTCCAGATGATGCAACAGTCACGTGATTCAGTGTGATAGTTATTATATTTCTTATGTTGATTAAAGGGGTGCAATTAGTTAAAGAAAGCATTGTGTGTGTGTGTGTGTGTGTGTGTGTGTGTGTGTGTGTGTGTGTGTGTTTGTGTTTTAGACAATACCCGTCCAGATGATGCAACAGTCACGTGATTCAATGGGATAGTTATTAACTATGTTACTCATGTGGATAATTTATGTTGATTAAAGGGGTGCAATTAGTTAAAGAAAGCAGTGTGTGTGTGTGTGTGTGTGTGTGTGTGTGTGTGTGTGTGTGTGTGTGTGTGTGTGTGTGTGTGAAAAATGAAGTCCCTCCTTTCAATGCCATGCCGAAGCACTCATTCATGAACCTCAGTATCCAATAGAACATAATGTCCAAATGAAATAGCACAACGTGGGGTCAACATAAAACACAACACCTTCAAGCCGGAGGACGGGGGTTCACTTTGCTGCGAAAACAAAATACCTTCAGCCAGGACACGCTCATTGGTTCCTCAGGAGTGTTTGAATCCTAAACTAAAAGTTGGTTTGGTGCAGAAACCCAACTGGGTTAAGTTAAGGAGCTGGTGGTGGAGCTAAGGAGAGCCAAGGCACCAGTGAGCCCTGTTTCTATCCAGGGGGTCAGTGTGGACATTGTGGAGGACTACAATTACCTGGGAGTGCACTTGGTCAATAAACTGGACTGGGCCAAAAACACTCAAGCCCTCTACAGGAAGGGCCAAAGCCGTCTCTATTTTCTGAAGAGGCTGAGGTCCTTCAACATCTGGAGTGCGATGTTGAGGATGTTTTAGGAGTCTGGGGGGGGGGGGGGCAGTGCTATCCTCTTTGCAGTTGCATGCTGGGGCAGCCGGCTGAGGGTAGCGGACGCCAACAGACTCAACAAACTGATCCGCAAGGCCAGTGACGTCGTGGGGTTAGATCTGGACTCCCTGTTGGTGGTGTCAGAGAGGAGGACGCCGTCCAAACTACAGTACAAGCCATCTTGGACAATGTCTCGCACCCACTCCTTGGCTTGCTAAATCATAGGAGCACTTTCAGTGATAGACTCATTCTCCCAAAATGCACCACAGAGCGCCACAGGAAGTCATTCCTGCCTTTATAACTCCTCCCTCTAACAGGCACTTAGAGGTCAAGACTGGACAATATTATCTGTATTATCTGTTATGTGCAATGGCCTGAAATGTGTATAATACTCTACAATTATTATTATGATTATTACTTTTCACCATTGCAATTCCTTAATTATGTTTATTATGTAAATACTGTATAATAGCATTCCTTTAACTATGTAAATACCGTTCATATCCACACTCCTTATATTTCTTTATTTATATTCCCACTCTGATATTTCTACTATTTGTGCAACTGCAACACAGAGTTTCCCTTCTGGGATCAACAAAGTATTTTATGATTCTGATTCTGATTCTGATTCTGATGCATAATGCTGACTGTTTTCTGGCTAAACTCCACTACCACAACCTCCGAAGGACTGTCATCTGGCGGTGCCTGAAGCCGGCCCGCAGTCCCTTATTGGCGGCTAAAGAACCGCTGGTACCCGGCTACCTGGAGCTCTGTAGCGGATAAATACAGCTAGCATCTGCTGCTCGGATTTACTCTTTCTATGGCACTTTGTGTTCATGTTACAGCACCTTACTTAGTTTAAAATACTTCTATTTTAGGTACAGTATATCATATGTGTTCTGTTGGTAGCATTGATTACTTTGAGGGGGGGATACATTTTGTCCACACCAGGGATAAAAACAATCCAGCAGAGGAAGGCATACGTAGACCAGAAAGATGTAAATGTCTAAATCTAAATTTTTCAATACTTCAATTAAATATTAAGTGTCCATAAATGAGTAGGAAGAAGTTATCACCTACTTTGTCCTCATCCAAAACTCAAAATAATTAACTTTACCTCTTAAACAGGATTGTTTGTACATCTTATTGAATTGATTTAGATTTTGCTTAAGTTGTGTCATCCCCCCATCTCTCTCCCCCTTTCCTGTCTCTCTACTGTCACTAAGAAACAGAAGTAAAAGTAAACCAGAGCTCTAAGCGTCCTCATTGTGTCGATTGTTCCAGATGTTAACTTTACAGCTGCTGTAGAGGCTTCCTAAACTTTTAGCATCCAGTTGTTTGTTTTGTTGACGTTGGTGAAGTTTGAAGCTTTAACAATCTTTAAAGGCCAAGGGGCACTTTTGTACACACACACACACACACACACACACACACACAGATGAGAGGTAGGAAGAGAGGATGTGAGCAAGGTTATTTACTTTGTTTTCCCGCTTGTGTCTCTGTTTTCTTCTTCAGGGGCAGAAAAAGCAGCGGCGAAGGTGAGAGAGGAAGACGTAAACTAGAGCGTGAAACCTGAATCAGTTGTCGCTCCCATCCCATCCCATCCCATCCCATCCCATCCCATCCCATCCCATCCCAAGCCCACCAAAATACTCCTGCCCTGTCCCAATGACGTGACTATCCCCCCCCCCAAAAGAAAAATCCTGTCCCACGAGATCCCGAGAGAACGACCCGTCCTGCTCCCGTTTATGTTGTCTAAGCCAGTTATTAGACTCTGTTGCCCAGGGGCATGTTGTTTTTATCCCAATGTATTTGAGTCTGGAGAGAGACTGGATTAGTATCTTACCTTCCATCGGTTGTCTCCTCTGTCGCTGATTTTTAAAATAGTATCCTGCATTGTTGTTGTTTGCGCACCTTTTTCCACGTTATCTCCCATCCACATCATGAATGGACTCACCTCACCTAACTAGTATTAAGCTACATGCTTTTTAACAGTCAGATATCACCCGACTACTACCTAACTAGTATTAAGCTACATGCTTTTTAACAGTCAGATATCACCCGACTACTACCTAACTAGTATTAAGCTACATGCTTTTTAACAATCGACTATCACACCACTTAGTTTCCCCAGGTTGCCTAGCAACAACGCAGGAGTTTCAGTGATGACGGGTAGATCTGACAGGGATGCAGAAGAACCAAAGATAGCAATTTATTACTGCAACCACACGCATAGGCATATTATAGCCTTGACTTACCCTAGTCTCTATGAATGAATAATGACACTGTGTAGTTTCATATTCATTAAATAGTGGGTTTTTTTTTCTAAAACGAAATGCCCGGCAAATCTTCTGACTACTTCCCTCTCCCGTTGATTTCAATGCTCTATCCGTCCCTATCACGTCACAAACAGTGAGACTGTCTACCTTACCGCGGAAAAATTGTCACCCTCTAACGCAAAAAAAGATAAAGAGCAAGAGAGAGGGAGAGATACACACTATGATCAGACAGCCATGGAAGAGGAAAAACAGAAGCACAGAAGATGCACATCCACTCAGGCTCACACAATCAGGTTCGGGGATTCTACATCGACAACGTTTTACTTCGGGGAGAGTTTGAGTGCCGCTGGAAATTCCGCCGGATGTCCCTCGTTTCCTTTTCGCATTCTTTGTGTTGTAATGTTAAACTCGGGTGGGTTTATGAGGACATTGGTTACCTGCTCCTCAGATCTCTGCAGGGTAAATCCAGACCACTAGCTAGACTATCGGTCCAATTGGAGTTTTCTGTTGCACGACTAAAACTACTTTTGAACGCACGCACGTTCCACCAAAACAAGTTCCTTTCCAAATTCCTATTTTGCAGAGGCACCGTGATGGAGTCTTGCACTAAGGACCACCCAAGATGGTTGTGATTGGTTAAAAAATATATAAAATATGCCAATAAACCAGAGCATGTTTTAATCATATCCCAGAATGTTGTGTGGACTCGCCAGACCCTCCCCGGAGTGCTGTGGAGGAACGTATGTGTGTCAAAATGACATATTAACATCTTTTCGTGTTCTATTTTGTATGGAAACGCTTCCAACATGCATGCGTGTGGTGTGAAAAATATGCGTCGGTTCTATTTCTAGTATGCACGCGTTAAGGGCGCGGCCCGAGCCGGGCCTGAGACGTGTGTGTCACGCAGGCGGTGTGCACGCTCTAACCTGTTAACATGGGAACCGAAATAAAAATGGACACTGTGCAGGAACCCTGAGTACTTTTTACTTTGTAAATAAGTAAAATAAATCCTTTTCTGTCAATCAAATGTCTATTTGACATGATGACAATATCCCTGTTAGAAAAACAATTCAATGTATTTTTATCATACCACATGAGTTTAATGGTGTTATTGTCAGTTTAACATTCAAGACCAGGCCCTAATAAAGACAGAGTGGGAGGTTTTAGTCTTTGCAGTGTGCCAGAATGTGTAACTATATTCTTTTTTCCCTCCCCTCAGTGCTGCAGTGAAACATTGGGAGCCAGCATAAAAGAGACTTCTATTTGATTTTCTTCAGTGAGAAAGTCTGATGTTAAAGCTCAAACGCAGAACCAGAGAGCTGCTTGCTCTGAAGCTGTTCTCCTTTTGGGCTGAGAGGAAATACTTGAGGAGTGACAGAGAGAGTTTGTTAATAAAACAGCTTACTTTAAAAGAGGGATTGACTCTGAAGTCATCTGGAGGCAGAGAGAGAGAGAGAGAGAGAGAGAGAACAGAGAGAGAGAGAGAACAGAGAGATCTGAATGTCATTCTTAAATAAAACGTCTCACTTTGAAACTCTGATCAAGCGTCACCCAGGTGACCCCTGACTCCTCTGCAGATGAAGTAATAAACTTTTCATTTTCTCAACTGGTTCAGCCACTTTTTGAAAAATTACATCAAGGAAAATCCGGTCTGTCTTTAATGCTGGAATCTAACTGTACGTAAACGTGTGTGGAAATAAGTGTCATGTTAAGAAGTTACATGCTTCCTTCTGCCCTCCCAACTGCAGGTGTGTGTTGTGGTCCTGCGAGACGGTTCACTGTCCAATGGATGTCACAGTTGTGCGTTTGGGTTTAAAAATCTGATCAGGACTATTTCCCGATTCCCGGGAAATGTTGTGACGGGAAATAAAATGAAATAAACAAGGAGTGCATGTCTATTGTTGTCATGCGGTGACGTTGATGCGGGCGACGGTGCTGTAATGTAACCACGGTAACAAAGGCTCACTAATTCATTACGCAGCAGTAGTCTACATCCGTGGAGGTGGAGAGAGATTTCTCTCTGCGGCCAATTTGTCCCAAAACCGCCTGAGTCCATCAGCGCTCTCTGCTTCTGGAAAGCACACTTCCAGAAGAAAAAGAAAGGGTGAGAACGCGTTGTAAACTAAAAGAAATATGAAGTCTAAGTGTCTTGAGTTCAACAATGCTGATATCGCAGCAGAGCGTTTGGCATTTAGTTTTCTTTCAACTCAGTTCTCTCCCTCGGCTTATGGCCCTGTCTTTTTGCAGTATACGTTTCTGGGTCGTTTTCTTTCATTTGGTTGAACTTGTCTGTGTTTAAAAGAGAAATACGCCCGCCCCGCCCTAATAAAGAAATGTTTTGGTCAACTTTGAGTGATCGTTCCCGTCTGCAGACGCGAACAAATCTCAACAGCCACAGAATGGATTTGGTTTAATAGACTGGGTTAGGAATCACTCAGTGGTTTACTTTAGCACATTTCATTAGTTTGTTTAATGGAGTTCTGTAAAATATTGGTTTTCTACGGGTTGCCTAGATTTTCAGAAGACCCAAATAATCCACCTGGCATTTCATAACCAGCGCGGCAGCAGTTGTCATGGACGCAGCTCACCTGATCACGCAGCAGAGTGGATCAATGCAAACTGTGTTGATGATGGACAGAAACTGTGTTCTTTTGCCCAAATAATATAAAGAATGTCAGTTTGGGATTTGGGAACGCTTATTTGAAAGCTATTGATACATTACATGGGCTAAATAAATAAATTAAATCAGCTATTTCCCGGGAGACCTAAACTACGCGCTATAGCTTTAAGAGAACACACACAAAACATAAAACAATGCAAATACAGACAACCCAACTAAATACAGACAACCCAACTAAATACAGACAACCCAACCAAATACAGACAACCCAACTA
>NC_048410.1:2125896-2133396 GCF_013103735.1 Etheostoma cragini
ACCAAATACAGACAACCCAACTAAATACAGACAACCCAACCTAATACAGAGAACCCAACAAAATACAGACAACCCAACCAAATACAGACAACCCAACCAAATACAGACAACCCAACTAAATACAAACAACCCAACTAAATACAGACAACCCAACCCAATACAGACAACCCAACCAAATACAGACAACCCAACTAAATACAGACAATCCAACCAAATACAAACAACCCATACAAATACAGAAAATACTTGGACTTAGACCGTAGACTATTTAAAAATAGACGGTTGTAGGCAGTTTTGCATCATCCAGGTCTTTACTACTTAGATCGTGCAGTCAAACACACAAGATTTGGGCAGAGACATAATTACCTTCTGTCCTTATTTCGCCCCAATTAGCTAACTGTGGAGATCAGGAAGGAAATCCTACATCTTAGTTTATGCCCTGAAAAGCTTTCTAACAAGTTGCTACTTGGAAATTATGGCTGGGACGGCAACTTTGGTGCTTAATGAGCTGGGGAAGTGTTGTGCTTTGTCTAGTGTGGGGTTAGTTTCTCACATTTGGCTTTAATCCACAACAGGTGTGGGAGTTAGGCTACTTTAGATCCCCATCCAGGAGAATAACAGTCACATATGAAGGCATAAACAAACTGCTAGGTGGAGAAAAATAAATTAGTAGGAACATGTGTACAGATCAACGCAGTGGGCTTGTGAACAAGATGGTTGTTGATGCTCATTGTTTGGCACACAGAAGCTCAGGCTTTAGCCTACACCTTTATGGTCCTGTTTGTTTCTTATATATATATATAAATATATATATATGTTATTGCTGTCAAAGTAACACGTTAATTTATCGATGAATTGCCGTGAGACTAATCTACTCCGTTCTTTGCTTGGACCTTGAAGTATTTGCTCTTTCTTAGTTTTTTCTACAACAATGTATTTTGGATTGGAGTTCTTATCCGGTCGCTGCCACGCCACCAGCTCTGGATTCCTACCGCCCGTCTCTCATTCCCCTCAACCCTGTCAACCGAACCAACCACAGGAAACACCCGAACAACGTACTCCGTGTCCATATCACGTTGCACATTCCACTACTGAGTCTGAGTCTGCATCTGAGTCCAGATAAACAGAAAACCTCCCTGTATTTTCTGATTTCCTTTTTATACTCACCGCAACAGTCTTTATCACATTCACCTGTTTCATTGAGCCTGTCAAACCAACAAAGGGACATTTGAAACATTGACTTTTTCATTCACATATGTTGATTGAAAACGCTCCTGCGGGTCGTTTTTCCTGCAAACGCTAAGGGATCAAACGGATGAAACACTTCTATGTGCTTGTGTGGTTTGCAGCGTTTTTATTAGACAATGATCCAACCAACATTCTTTAAATAACACAAAATGTTTGCATGTTCCTAGACTTTGCTTCTGTCTTGTTACAGTAATTGTAGTAAGAAGAAGTTGCATACCGTTGCTGTCAGGCAGAATTCTTGTTTCTCCATATTTCTTCATTTAAATGTTTTATCTACGCTATTGTTCAGCCTTTATCTTTATCTTTATCTATAGTCTGTCTGTCTGTGGGTTTTACAAATAATTCTACTATCTGAGGTAAATAGTTCAATGCAATGTTTTCCGATTAGTTTTTTTTTTTCCTTTCCTGAAAAAATTAAATTTTTAGACATTTGAAGCTTTCACCCGACAGCAGATGACATGAGACACTGAAAGGGAAGGGAAAGCTGGGAGTGCTGAATGGAAGTATTTGTGCTGCTTTATGATGCGATGAAAAGGCCATTCAGACTCAACCAACAACTGATTAGGAAGGTTTTATCTATGAATGGCTTTGAATAAATCATAGCGGTAGAGAACGTACAAATACACACATACGCTCACAGAGAATGATTATACATATGTCAGCACGTGAGCCAGATTTTCATTGTCTTGGCGTGCAGTCCCGCCTCGCCTCCGCTGAACATGACAGTTTAATTTTCTTCAGTTGACCTTTTTTTACGACACATTTACTGATAAGCTCAGGTAGAATCAATATGCAAAAAGCTTCCCTTCCCAAACCTTTACTCGATCTTCTTTTCAGTCATCTAACCTTGCAGCACCTCAATAAATACCCTACACCACACACAAAAACACACCTACATACATAAACCTTTCCATGTAAACACAAAGTGATAACGACTTAATCATTCCCACATTTTAAGAAGACATTTATAGTCTGGGGTTTCACAAAAGCCCATTTCCCAGTGTGCGAGTGTTGGTATCTTTTTGACCATATATAGGCGGACTGGAAATCTGGCAGTCCTGCCAAATGTCAGAAGGGCCGATGCCCCCTTGGGGCCGATTTGTGACGCTGGAAAAAACAAAATGATGCGGCAACACTGACGTATATCACTAGTTTGACAAAAAAAATGCAGGACTGTGCGTCTGCAGCTTGGAGCCTCCCATCTGGTGCGGTTGGGTTTCTACTTTTCAAAATAAAAGCTTGCCTCTGTTCCGCTATGTCTTTGTACTTAGGTGTTTTGGGTGTTTAAGTATGTAATAATAAGTTTTGAATATGCAAGAATTTGGTGTCTTTGTAGTTTATTTGAAGGCTTTATGAATTGCTCCGGCGTGTGTATTATTTAATTATGAAATCTAATGTGATCTAATGTGAGCCTGGTTTTTGCAATCATAAAGTAAACAATGTCCCTGTCTGAAATTGTGCTGATAAGGGACGGAACTGCCAGGGCCAAAGTTTTGTCCCAGTCTACCCCTGATTGTGACCCACCCACACATGACATACTATAAACCTGCCTCGGTGCATGTTCCTGAGGCCTACACTACGAAGCAAGATCAACATACCCTGGGTTCATTTCCATTCCCCGGTTTCACCCAACCCAACAACCGTGGTCCTGCACAAGCTGTGACACAACGGTAGTTAACATCCAGGGTCTCCCAATCCAGTGATGCGCACGCTACATACACATAACAAAAGGCAGTGTTTGCATCATATGAACAATCACTAACATGGACAAGTCTACCAAAGCCACATATTTTACACAAGAAGTTTAAATGCTA
Source organism: Etheostoma cragini (assembly GCF_013103735.1). NCBI lineage: Eukaryota > Metazoa > Chordata > Actinopteri > Perciformes > Percidae > Etheostoma > Etheostoma cragini. Next base: position 2,128,959 of record NC_048410.1, read on the forward strand.
ATGCTAGTTACAAGACTTAGAAATATCAGTGCTCCATCAGTCAGGCACTAGATCGGACCATAGTTACATTTGTCCATAAACTTGTTGTTGCTGTATTCTATATTCTTTAGGTTGCAACCCTGGCAGTGGTAAGGGATTGTGGGAGTGAATAAAAAAAAGTTTTAAAAAAATTCTAACCGATGTGCGCGTTGGCAACACGGGTCAAGAAGCTAAAAAACATACATAATTCCCTGAATTCCTTGAAAAAGCTTTTAGACCGGAGAAGGGGGTTAAATGCAGAAAAAGGTTGACCCTTTACCCCTTCCTCTCTTCTTCCTTGGTCGAAAAACTTAGACTTTACTGAAGTTTTTCGACTTAGGAAGGGGAAAAGAGTGAAGGGTCGACCCCTTCTCCGGTGAGCATCACTGTAATTAAACTGGTCCAAATAAATAACACCACGCATCATTAAGATGTCTTTTAATCATTTATTTACACATTTCTGTCGTAAGACACCGTGAAAACTACAAAGAAAATAAACACATGAAATACAATGAGTCAAATATACTTCTTTCAGTCATTTTACAGTCTCTTAAGCACATTTCCTAACTAGACAGGCCCCACTTTGTTAGCGTCACAATAACACGGAAAGTGCATTAAATGCAAAGAACAAATATTAAACACAAATATGACAAGTCTGAAATACAACAAAAAAAGTACCATGTGTGCCTCTTGGACAGTGCAAAACCTTTGTTTGAGGCTGTCCATTTTTTCCTCTGCAACCACGTTGGCTCTCTCTGTATTCCTTCTTACCCACAATGCAACAGGTGTGTTTTTTCTCAAACTCTGGTCATTTGACCTTTGACTTGCATTTGTAATAAAGAACGTCAAAATGTACACAAAAAGTGTTTTTAAGATAAAATATTTGAGTGCAATTTTAGATCAAAACATCCCTTTTTATTTACTGTGTGAATTCAAACACTAATGAAATTATCAACAATATAGACCAAGCATGAAATCTCAGCAACGCAATCACCTTGGGGGGGGTTTCCATCTCGATTCTGGAAACCCAGTTTATGAAAATCTAAAACTGGTCCTGACAAAGAAATAAATTCAAGAGCAAACACACACGCGCGCACATACACGCCCACAGACACACACAGACACACACAGACAGACACACACACACACACACAGTGTATTTTAAAATTCTCAAATGTCAGTGCTTTATTTATGGTAGAAACCTTGGAGATGACTTGGCCAGTACAAATTAAACAGACCTTGGTTTTGGATGTATGAGTCAGACAGATACACCTACACACAGACACACAGACATACAGACAGACACACACACACACACACATACATAAAAGTGGAGAACCATTGGTTTACATGATGCGGAGTGTACAACAAGAGGGAATCACTGCATCATGGGGGAAACACATCTTTGCACCAGATTAGTATTTGGTGCTGTATTTGGTGCTCCAGTATTTAAAAAAAGCACGTAACCATATAGCAGCTAGGGCGGGAGATGTTGTAAATAAATTCTATACATGAACACGTGTGTGTGTGTGTGTGTGTGTGTGTGTGTGTGTGAGAGAGATCTCTCACACACACTCTCACTCTCCTAGTCTTTGGGAGTCGCAGCATTAATTCTCTCGATAGTTAAAGTGCATACAGACTGTTATGTTCACAGCTTTGTTATTGCTAACTTCACACTTAACCCAAATTATTGTCCAATATCCCCCAAAAAAACGTACAAAGTTCCTAAACTGAATAGGTTGATTGGCAATGACTTATTAATGACTTGTTTGTATCAAAAGCTAGCCCTTACTGTAACTAGCTGATGTAAGGTACTGTAAATGGTGAGCAAGTATGTAGTGTTATTGCTAAGAAAAACCCAGACTAAACGTAGTTTTCTGAAGGCTAAAAATCAAACAAAATCTCACAACTCTACATTTCACACTCTTGAAATCCCCGTAACTTTCATTTAAGACTTGGGCTCAATTCAGCCACGTTTGGTAAGACTGTGTCGATGAAAGACTCTACGCTTAACAAGGTTGCAGCTTTTTAAAACTTCTCCCTTGATATCCTCCAGCTCTCTACACTGTTAACCCCCTGAGTATTACATAATCACTGCATTGCAGTGAATAGTATTTCAAAGAATGCCTATTGCTGTTCTGCCAATTACATTTTTTATGTTCCATTCACAACAGAGCATCAAGAACAGACAACAAATAAATACGCATGCATGCTTCCATAACTCAACAAAGGAGCATTAAAAAGACTAAACGCTGTATCCATTCTATAAGTTCTGTAATTGAATTCTTAAGCATATGCAGCTGCACAAAGCCCCATAAGAAGCACTAATCCAGGCTCCTTTTATTGACTATGAATGAATTGTTTTCTTTGTGGTAAATATCCATCAAGCTAAATCCTGGAAATGTTGCAACCGATGAAAGAGCAACAATTTCTTTTAAAGTGTGCTGAGCACTCACACTAATTTGAATCATTTAAAAAGAAAATGCTATTTATTGTTTACTAAAAGGTAGTCCCACGGAGATGAGAGGCCTCCTTTTCAAAGCGGACTTGGTCAAGACAAAATGGTGCAGACAAACGCACCAAAATAATCACAATAACAAGGCTGGTACCCTGGAAGAGGAGATCTAGAATTTAAAACAAAATTTAAAAGAGAGAGAATATATTAAAGATGTTTAAATAATAAAAAAAGACATGTTATTAGACCAAATAAACACCTTGAAAAATGCTAAGTGTCTTGGGTTACTACATTGCTAATCTCTATAAACAGATATCGGCACATGCATAGAGAATCTGTAAGCAACTGGACCAGATCTTGTCAACATTTTAGTAGCATAGCATTTAATAAAGCATAGTGTATTATTTTGATATTTTCCGTGGCAATGCTGTTTTGATACACCCATGTCATCTATTATCATAAATGTGTTGCTCAGTTTGTCTGCCTAACAATCCCATTATGCAGCAATTAAAAAAATTGAAGTGATGTGAAACAACCAGGAATTTATCATTTTAGATTAAACCGGTGTTGACAAAAGTTTCCTTTTGTGGACATCATTTGAAATTAGTTGGAATAATAAAAATGTTTTAAATTACAATATATCAAAGAATTAAGCCATCTGTTTGTTTTCCATTTCCATGCGACACACACAGAAAGTAGAGAGCTAGTCGTGAGGGCCAATATTCACCTTTAACAGGAGAAGAGTTTTTTCTAAGCTTTTTATTTTTCATTTATGACTCTCAACTCTCTATTTTTCTTCCCACAGTGTTTCTAATTGTTTATGTGCTATATTTTATTTCAAGCTGTGAACTTTGCACGTAATTTTGTACTACAGTGTACTGTGGTATGACAATTAAGAAATCTTAAATGTACAATTCACACACAAAGACACACACGTGGAAATGTGGCATTGAGCTACCACTCAAGGCACTGGTCTAATCATCAGGAGCAAGTTGGGTTCAGTGTCTTTCTCAAGGCTACTTCAGCATGTGGGCAAGAGGAGCCGCCAATCGACCACCAGGCCTGTGATTAATGGATGACCCGGCGTTCCTGCTCAGTTTTATTTTTTTCCTCATCTGATTTCACATTACAGGACTTCAACTGCGAAGTCCTTCTTTATACTACTGGGTGACTTATGAGACTTGAGAATGGAGCAGACCAGATAACCTGAAACAGCACTTTGCCTTGATTGAGTTAACGTAAGGGGTTCATAGACGTTGAGGATAAGGATGTGAAAATGTTCCTTTATGAGGCCCCGCACTGAATTTTGTCATTGGTCATCATTGGTAGAGCCTTTGCCATTTTGCCCATGTTCTTTGATCCATTCGAATGTTGGTTGACCGTGTTTTTCCCACGTCATTCAGGCTTTGGATGCCATTTCAAGGCATTTGAAATCATTATGGCCACGCAGCCTAGAACTTTCTGCACTTCTTTACATGTTTTCCCCTCTCCAAACAACTGTTTAATCAAAGTCCGCTGTTCTTCACCAATGTCTGGAACGACCCCTTTTGCTTTTCAGTGTGAAATGCACTATAACCTGCAACACTGAGCCAGCAAATTCATGATGAGATGTAACAAGAGATTTATATAGTTGCAAAAATATGTCCCTGCACAGATTTTAAAAAGTTCTTTATTTATTGCAATGAAATCGTAGATGCTGCTTGTTTACCCTTTGTGTGAGTGGAATTCGAGTAAAACCACAACTACACTATCTACAAAAAATTCAGAAAATCTTTTTAAAAGACAAACTTAGAAAGACAAGTCTGTTGTACTTGGCAAGACTCTGTTGTTGCTCAGTTGTTTTCCTGTGAACAAAATAAAACTTTTGCTTCTAAAAGATGTTTAAGAAGAACCCAAAACGTTAAAGTCCCCAGAGGCAAGCACCGAGAAATACTTTTTACCAGCAACTTGTCTGTCAGTCAATCT
>NC_048410.1:2137855-2171041 GCF_013103735.1 Etheostoma cragini
TTAACGAGGTTCACACAACTGTAGACTATTGTTCGAGCCAAACCCCTGCTTTGCTGCCAAATAGCAAACACACACACACACACACACTGGGCACACATCACCTGGCTTGCACACTTGCACTAATATACATACACACACATAGTATATGTACCCTCCCCCCACAGACACACAAACTAATGTATTAATACACAATTAAAATCATTTCGAAATCAGTAAAAAATATAAAGGGGGCAAAAATTGCCTTTAAAATTAAAAGAATATCTTGAGCCCCCCCTTCCTTCCCTCATGTGGTTTGGTCCGCTCGGTGGGATCTGCGTTGGTACAGTAAGAGAGACAGCACTGGGTGGGAGAGAGAACTACGTTAGAATCACTTCAGTAACCCAAAGGTGCACTATGGGTTCCTGCATCACTTCTGTTGACTTTCCAAGTAAATTTTACTTTAATCTTTGCTTTTTATTGTGAAAATTCTATCGTGTATCTATTTAACACCTATAGACATAACATAAAAATCACCCATGGTTGAACTGGTTAACTAATGCCATAAGGTCATAATCTGCGTCACAATGACACCACCAACTTCCTTTAAACATACAATGTTTGCTTAATGCAAGCTCATTCATGCTCAACAGTGCTTAAACTGAGCAGTGTATTGATTATGTTTCCAAATCACAATATCAAATGTCAGCTTTCTCCTCTGTCCTCCCCTCCACCTCCTTGAACTCGGCTCAGCTGTTGCCAGAATGCAATGCAACGTCAAGGTGCTGTGCTCATTTTTGGCAGATTACCTTGAAACAATATCACAGCATTGTCCATCCAGAGGTGTAAAATCCTCCGTCATGGTAACAGAAACAGCTGTGCCGTGTTTTAGCATCTAACATTCCTTTGAATGAATGGATCGATTACTTCCTGGGACACCCTCAGTAACATTTAGCTTATTTATTTTTTAAATGCAGGGCTGTTTTTAGTCTGAATGTCCCTTCCCATGTTATCTGCTGTCTTGCTTTCTATTCCTTCTTCAACCCCCCCCCCCCCCCCCCCCCCCCCCCCCCCCCCCCCCAATCCGTACCCACACATAGACCTTGGGCTCATTAAACAGGCCGTCATGCATTGTTAATTTTCTGTCACACGTTAGTGTAATTTATTTAACATGATCACGTCAACCTGCATACTAGCACGGAACAAGGGCTCTTTCTCTCTCTGTGTGTGTGTGTGTGTGTGTGTGTGTGTGTGTGTGTGTGTGTGTGTGTGTGTGATAAACTAGGAAGGAGTAATACACGTGGTTTAATGCTCTCTCCCACCATATCCTACCCTCTTTGCTACCAACCAGAGGTGAGCAGCATGCAGCTACCTCCAACCGCCAACACTGCAACAAGGTCAGTAAAGAAAGGCTTATATTCACTGCTATGCACGACCTAGCTTGAGGTTTCAACCTCAAGCTAGTTGTTAATGAACATCTTTGATTAGTGTCACAAACTTCATTGTTTTGACTAAATATCATACATGTATTTATACTTGACAAAGATGGAGGAAAAATAGTTACTTTCTATAAGAAAGAATTGAAGTTTTAAGTGAACTCCTTCTGTCCCTCTTTAACAAGCCATTCCTGGTTAATCAAAACACCAACTGTTGTTCATGTACTTGTTTCTTTAATCCTCTAAATGTACTGCACTGGGCGGCTGGAACATTATCTGGACTCTGTTCAGCATGTGATGCGCACACACACACACACACACACACACACGTACACACACACACACACACACACACACACACACACTTGCACTAACACAGCTTACTGTGTTTGTTTCTGTGGACATTTGCTTCTCTTTTATATTTCAATGGCCGAGCTTCAGTACGTGGCAGTGTGCAACAGCTGAACATGAATTTTTATCAATTTTCAGCCTGAAAATAATTTAATTTAACACGGGTATAAACACTAACAAAAAAGCATTTGAGAGCAAATATACTCACCCCATTACGGGTTTTTGCCGATTGCTAACACACTGAAATCAAAATAATTACACAATCCTAAAAACATTACACTAACGGATCAACACAATGGCCCAAACGTGCACTTCTAAAAGCACAATGGCAGCCTCACAGTCTTTGCAAAACAACACACACAGTGATTTGTAAAACACTAAACACACTTGTATACGTTAAGGCATATCATGATGTCACTTCCTTGCAATTCCAAAGCACTGACTGTCATGTTACCACACCTATGAGCCGTCAGGTGCGTAAACACTTGATCGCTTAATTGTAGACACACAAATCGGGTTTAAGCACCATACAAATGCAGCAAGTTATGTTGCTTTCTGAGCTAACAGTGTCATGCACACACACTCTTTGTAAATTGTAGAGTGTGGTATAGACTTACTCAATCTGTAAAGTGTCTTGTGATAACTCGTCATGATTTGATACTATAAATTAAACTGAATTGAAATTGAGTTGAGTTACTGTAGTAGCATGAAGACTTTTTTTTGGGATTCTCCATGTTGACATGTTGACTGATTGGGTATTTTGGAGAAAAATCAATAATATTTTCCTCAGTCTGCAGCATTGGTCTTATGTAGTGTTTGGTGAGCTCATTATATATTTGCATTTTCTCTCTGTACTTCATTTACAGTACTCTAATTACTGAGAAGTACAATTGCTTAAAGTGTTTCACAGGTTTAAACAGAATTACTGCAAGTCCCATCAAACGTGTGTTTCACATAGTAACAAAATGTGTTTTTCACAAATTAGTGTCTAGTTTTTGCAGGAGTGTTTCATTTTGCAAGTCTGAGGTATTCTGCTAATTGAGTTTATGGGTTGGGCATATTGTGTGGAGTGTTGTCCCTGTTTTTAAAATAATGCTTACCCTAAGCAATAAAAAGAAAACTGTAAAACAAAGAGTTGTATCTTGTTTAGCAGTTACTACAGTGGCCCTCGTATAGATGGAAGCTGAGGCTGTTGATGCCACAGATATAGTAAGTAAACAATGAATCCAGAGGAAGAGTTGTCATATTGCCACTTACATCACATCTAGTTTCATTGGGTTCTCACAAAGGCTAGGGTCAATAACCCCCAAAGTTCTGCGACTGGTCCAGCTTCAAGCCCCTCAGCTAAAAATGATTCATCACCAATATTCTTCATACTGCAACTTGTCAGCAAGAAAGAAAAGAAAGAAACTGAACTTGATTGTAAGGTCGGCTTTGCAAGGATAAAAACCTCTATGCCCAGTATAAAATCCCATTAAAACCCATCAAATAATGCATAAAATCTGCGTGTTATATGTACCAAACCAGCATTACAGCATTACATTATACTGTACGTCTTTTTATACATCTTCCTCCCCTTTCTTCCTCCCTTCTTCCATCCCTGAGAGAACACTGTGATGCAAATATCACATGCATATTTAATTTACCATGCTATATACCTACTGAATGCACACACAGCATTCCCTGCACGACATCAAGGTGCCGTACACTCCTCTGGTAGTGTGTGTAGGCATGTTGGAAACACGAAAAGGTGTTCTTCAAGTGTGTGAGCAGGCTAATCCTCGGCGCCGGTAGCTGCCCTAAAGCCCCAAGAGCTCAACATGAGTGCAGCTGTGCACAAATCAGCATGTTGGAGGTTTAATAGAGTAGCAGAGCTGCTTGGATGCGTGCACACACACACACACACACACACACACACACACACACACACACACACACACAAATGCTGCCATCACACAGTGGTTCACTAACCAGGGATCTTAAAGAGGTCCCATAGGGTTTTAAGGAAGTTTAAGTAAACTGTGCCAGGGCTCCTGAGGGGTCCCAAGGGCTCCTATTTAGGCTATAGGCAAGGTTCATGGGTTACAAAGAGTTCTTGGGGATTCAGGGAAAAAGGCCCAGGCTTCCTAAGGGTATTTCGATGTTTCTTGAAGAGTTCCCAGTGACCCTCAAGGGAGGAATTAAACTCCTTAACAGTCCTTTAAGTTGCCTACAACATCACAAACGTGTATTTGTATGCAAAATCCTGAACTATGAAACTTCTGAATAACCTTTCAGATTTTGGTGACAGTAGATACAGAAAGTGCTATTATATCAGAAGTTGTACCATGGGTTGTTGGATAGATTCTAGTAGACAATAGAGCAGACCCTGGGCTTAATTGGGAAGTTGCAGGGCTTCTTGGGGAGTTGACCATGTCCCTTGAAAGCTTTTTAAGCATTCCTTAAAAAGGTTTTAGGGCTTCCTTATTCTGATAGTGTCTGATAGAGACTTCAGCAGGTTCTTAAAAGGTTCCCCTGAGACCAACAAAGGTCTTGGATGAAAGGGTCCTTTCAATTTATTTGAACGTGTCAAGAGTCTAGCACTAGATACCAGTGATCAATGAATACAGTCACCTATTTTCTTCAGGTTCTTAAGGATGTTCCAATAGTTCTAGAAGATGTTCTAGTGGTCCTTGTTGAGGTTCCCATAGTCTGTGACAGTTCCTCGGGGTCTTCGAGGAGTGTCATTGGCAACTGAGAGAGTTCTATGATTCCTTGAAAGACATATGTAGACCCTTAAGAGATGCCAAGATCCCAAGGAGGTTCAGTCAGGACTTTCTATGGTTCCTCAAAGCCCAGTCCAGACGAAAGTGAACAAATCGTGATGAAACGACTTAAAACTCGCACCTACTCTCCACAAGCTGGTCTTTAGCCTTCTAAAATCTGCCAGTTCCCACCAATGTGACGAGATGAGGGGTGTGTCATCTCCATAGCAACGAATTGTTGTACTTCCAGCTTTCAGGCTTTTTTTGTAGCTGGATACATCATTTGTTGCGTCTAAATATGAATGTGGATAACGTTAGTGTGGGTGAGGTGAGAAGCTTGCTACAGTTGCATTTCTAGTTACTTTTAAACTCGCTTGACTACATACCGTGCTTGCAGGCGCTCGTCGAGCATCCATGTAAAAGTCTGCCATTTCGACTGGTCGACAATTTGTAACTCACTTAAAACGAATTATGGATAATTTAATTTCTATAGTTTGTAGCTGACTTTTCAAGCTAACTTTGCTATTGGCTGTTAAAACAGGCGACGTCCCTTACGTCGAATGCAACGCCATCGGCTGGCTTGAGTCAAGCTGACAAGGTGCTAAGGGGCACCCAAGAGGTTATGAAAGTTCTCTAATCCAAAGGGTCCTTAAGGAGGCTCCAGGGGTTTGTGTTTTGGTTCCAATGATGCTTGAGTCTGGGTCTACTCAAGGGTCCTTGATTCCACTTGAGAGGTTAGAGAAAACATGCAGTACAAACACATTTTTGTTTGCTTTTCATAATCACGTTAATAGTTAAATCTGAGAAGAGCGCATGCTTGACGTGTGTGTTGGTAAGCGTTAGATTCTTTACCTTTAACTATGTCACTTTTCCTGGTTTGGTCCCCCTAAAGGTTGTCTCATTGGAACTACAACTCGGGCCAAAAAGTGAGATAGTGTTGCTTTAAATAAATAATTCTGCTTGAGAAACTGACTTTGACAGAAATTTGGTTCACATGAAATGTAAAATATCGGCCACTTCTAGTGACTGATTGCTTTCAACGTATTCACAGACACAAAAATGCTGAAAATATTCACAGAAATTATTGTATTCTAATTGCAAGATATATCTTTTCCTGTTCAATTGAGAATTCTGCTCCTGTTTGTTTACTTTCTATTTCACACTGTGCCTGTTTACTGTGTTGCATTTCTATTTCTCTTCCAGTCCACTCATAGTAACACACTGTATGTGTATATGTATGTGTATATACATATATATGTATATATATATATATATATATATATATATATATATATATATATATATATATATATATATATATATATATATATATATATATATATATATACACACATTATGAATGGAGCGTGATGCTTCTATAGCTTCTCCTGGGAGGGAAGATCAAGCTAGAGACTATGCTGTTACAGAGAGGAGATTAGAGGAGAGGAAGAAACAAGAGAAGAAAATAGAAACACAGAAAGAGTAATGAGTATCTGTAATGAATGGAGACCTAATGATGATAAAGTCTCAGCAGACAACTGCCAATAATCTGCTTATTTCTCAATGCCTCCATAGGACTAGAATGTGAGCCTCACCAATGGATTGACATATTTGATGTGTTAAAGGACACCCTCACTACATCCATGTTCTTTGTTGAAGATAAAAATGAGGAAGTATTACGAAATCTTATCAGATATCAAACAAATTCATCCCACTTCACAATTCTCAAGTCGGGATATCAAATCCCAGTTGGCAGAAACTTCAAATCACATTTATCATACCACTGTGTCGATTCTGTTTTTTGGGTCTTCCTGTCAGATAAGTTTATCCCTTCTATTATTACCCAGAAACCAGCTTCTTTAATTACAAGGAAAATCATTCTGTTCAGAGAGAAGAAAAGGTGAAAGACGAGACAAATAATGAAGTAAGATAGGAAAGAAGGAAATGAAGGATGGAGGAGGTCGATGGGCAGAAAAAAAGTAAAGGCAAAAGCAGGGATTTTTTTTCACCTATTTCATTCTTTTAAGGACAGACACGGAAGCTCACGCACACACACACACACGCATACACAATCTTCTCCTCTCTGTACTTGCTGATGTTTGCTGTGATTTTCCTGCTGAGCTGCTTCCTTATTATTCCATTAGAGCAGGAAACTCATCTCAGTGTCTGCAGCAGAGAAGACATCCTGGAACCTCGTTTACCTTCAAACTGTTTTTCTCTCTCCAACACCACATTACATGATAGATAACCACACCAACTGGGACATTTGATGGATCGATCTCAGCACACATGTACCCCGTTTCCCACAGGACAAAAAACCCACTTACTCCTGTCTCTTGTCTTCAATGGGAAAGGTTACATTCATTAACAGGACAGATGACTTTCCGTGTTGTTTTCTACTATTTACTAACCCTGTGCTGTACAAGTTTTTGGGAGAATAGCAGAGCCAGTATGTAATGTGTGTGTGTGGAGTTGTGTGTGTGTGTGTGTGTGTGTGTGTGTGCGTGTCTGCGTGTGTGTGTGTGTGTGTGTGTGTGTGGTGGAGAAAGTTAAATTGTGACAGTGAATGCAGAGCAATCGTTCTGAGCAGAGGAGAGTTTATAGTCTAAGATTAAGTGAATTTACAGCAGAGTTTCCAGTTTTGTAGCCTGGAAATCCAGACCCAAATCCGAAAGATTAACGGTCTAGCATCGAGTGAATTTGAAAATCTCACTGCACACAATTGGATAACATGATGACCAATCACAACAACACAAAGGGTGACGTATCCAGAGCCCCGTACACTTAGCTACCAGTGGAGCTACCTGGTACAACTGTTGTCATCCGTTTAGCTCGCCTCTGGCTCCGCCTACATCAGATACAGCGATGTGATTGGTGCAGCTCGGCTAAGGGCATAGTTAATAAGCAGCATTACTCGATGCCAGAGTAACTCGCTGAGCAAATTCTGCTGTTGCAACAACTCTGGACCTCCAGGGCAGCCGTTTTGTCCACTGTATCTGAAAGCTGTCGCAGGACAAGTCAACAACACCTGTTTTCTACTGCGTTCATGACGTTAAACATGACGACACACACACACACACAGGGGGAAGTCTAGATATTTCAAATATGTTTACTGGGAATTAAACAATGTCCGTGACAAAGCTTTATCAGCTGCCCTTGTTTGCTGTTTGAATTGTTTTTGAATTGTCATCTTTCACTCAGGAGAGTTTCTGAAGACACCTTGTCCCGATGCAGCCTCAAGCTTGATTTATGGTTCTGCGGAGGCTCGACGCAAAGCTTTCTGCGTAGCCTACGTAAGTTACCTGATACTGTACATATACTTGTGCGTTGGTGTGTGCTTCAAGTTGGCATGTGTGTGTGTGAGAGCAAGGGAGAACGTGAGAGAGTGATGGTGATTAGCTCCGGAGCGAGTAGTGAGAGAAACAAAGTGTCTCCCCTGTGCTTTCTCACCACGGTGGGAAATCTGTAGCAGGAAACGTTAACCCTCTCCTTGATGGGATGTTAACGGAGAAGGAGAACCAGGAAATGAGTCGGGGGGGAAATGTAAATACCAAGCCACGGCCGAGCGACGTACGTTGCCGCAACTTGTAGTTACATTTTTCAAAACTTGCATGTCAGGCTACGGCGTTTCGTACGTAGGTTCCGTTGTAAGTTGCGGTGTGTAGGTTTGTGTCTCCAAGTACTGATGTATATATCAACGGCATAGATTTTACGCAGAAGTATAAATCATTTATAAAAGTGCAATAAAAGACCCATTATGTTTTTTTAACCTCGATTGTAAGTGTGAGGTAATATTTAAAGGTCAAACGTGTTGTTCACTATCAAAATCAGTGTTGCCCATTTACAAACTTGTCCTTTTTTGATTTTTTTTTCCACAGATTTTTCAGCTTTTACCAACATTTTTCACCCGTATTTCGACTTCCTTTGAAAATTCACCACCACCATCAATTACAAGTATTCCTATTTGCATAAAATTTTACATTTGCATTTTCATGAACTGGGGGAGGAAGCTCTATATTCATGCGCCGTCTTGAAATACGTTAATACGCCGGTAATGGACACACAGGATATCCTGCTCTGACTTTACCTGTCGCATGAAAAACTAACAGGTGCTGCTGATCTGCTAATAGGTATCGCCGCTTCTCGGCCCCGGCAAGTTTGAAGAAGGAAACACTGAGGACGGATACTACCGTAGTTGTAACACGTATTTGGAATTGCGTGGCGAGAGAGAGTTCGTTGCGATACATAATCTCACCTCTAGATGGGATAAATTCCTACACATTGGAACTTAAATGTTTTTCTTCCATTCATTTTATTCACTGCTGCTTTTTAGCAGAGCTTTGTCATGTCGCTTCTTTATGCAGCTGCAACTTTGATCGCTCACTTTCTCATGGATTATTTCTCAGTCTTGATCGTCTCCATAGAGCGAGTGAGAAAAGAAAGATCTCAGTATTTCTTTGTTGTTATCTCCCTGGCGTAGACGACAGCAATGATACAAATTGTAATAAGTTTACAAACCATGTCCAAATGTTTTATATTCTTCATTCAAATTCAACATCAATTAAAGTTGTTGTTTGATTTCTTTGAAAAAAAAGTGCTTCGGCTGAAGCCAATCAAGCAGATGTTCTCATCTGAAGACTATATCTATATGGACTCTATGTGTGAGCTGATGTAGCTCAGAAAGGCCTTATACAGCTGCTTCAACAGCTGGTTGGGTAAAATGGCTGCTTTGTGTTCTAATCTCCCTAAAAGAATATGAATCTAAAGTTTGTTCAACACGTCCTTATATCTAAACAACACAATAGAAAGTTTGCTAATGACTCCCAAAGCAACGTACTGTATATGTTGTTGGAGAGTACCAGCTGCTCGAACATGTGATTAATGTTAAACCGAAAGAAAAACTACCTGATTAGGTTAAGTCTACCACACTACTTGGTTAGTTAAAGTCAACCACACTACTTGATTAGGTTAAGTCAACCACACTACTTGGTTAGGGTTAGTCAACCACACTAATTGGTTAGGTTAAGTCAACCACACTAATTGGTTAGGTTTAGTCAACCACACTAATTGGTTAGGTTAAGTCAACCACACTACTTGATTAGGTTTAGTCTAATGGTTACCCTTAAATAGAGAAAATGAAATGAAATTCCCTCTAAAATGGATAATATGTGATGCAGTGCCTTATTTACAGTTACTTCCTCTACATGCTAGAAATCTTTTTCCAAGCTGTTTATTTTATTTATTTTTTGCACCTTCCCCTCAGAGAGCCTGAGTCTGCCCCTGGTAGGCCCTGTTTCTCACTGTGTATCTGACCTCTCTTGTCCTTAACCATTTAAGTCAAAGAAAGAAAAGCTTTCTTGATTTGTTTATGACTTTGGTCTCAACTGTCCTTGAAGACACAGCAAACCTCCTGTGCAGACAAAATAAGCCTTTTCAGCAGCAGCCAGCGGTGCAGATTCCCTCAGTCAGCCTTGAAGACGGGAAGAATCATCAGAGGACAATACAAGTCTGCTCATTGTCAATCCGGTCAGCTCCAGCCGAGCTGACTCACATTGTCTGTCCATCTCATCTATATGCACAGGGCAGAAGTGTGTTTGTTGGTCCTGTTCACTTGTCTCTTTCTCTGTTTTTGATATTTTTGCAACCAGTTGGTTCTCATATGTTTGCAGCATTTTAAATGTAAACATGAACAACGAGTGCATTGGCTGAATGAGCAGACTGCTTTCTTATTGATGCTCTCAAACCACACTTTGACTTGAACTGACTACCTTGTACACGTGCAACCTGGATTCAGTTCTTTGGTCCAAACATAGGCACAAAAGATGCTTTTAAAATAACAACATGTAATCAGTTGTGAAACAGTAAAAGCTCTCACTTGTAGTACCAAGATCACTGTTCTGTTTCGTTTTATGTCAAATTAACTGTAGGGTTTGGTGTCCGTGATCTTTTCCCTCCCAGTCTTCTGTGGTAGATAACCTTGTATTTAAATCTTTGTCAAGCCTACATAATAATTGATGTTCTGGTGAGACAAATGCCCGTCTGTCAACTAAACCTGCCCTTTTAACTTAAGTTTACCTACACCAACGTTGCCGACTGTCTATTGAGACTAACTCCAGCTGGTCTCCTTGAAAATCAGCTGTCATGAAATGCATATAGTTTTGATGAAAGTTTGTTGAACTCAATCTTCTTACAGATTTAGGCTATTAATCCAATTTGTTCTGTTCAGTTTCTGTCAGCGTACAGTGGCAAACTCAAATGCATGACTAAAACGCTGTGTAAAATGTAAGTTTGTCTATTGATTGATGTTCGAACATTTGATGTTGTATTTTACTTAAAGTTATCAAAATGTTAAATCGTGTGCAAGTATTTCTGTTAATAAGATTATGTTCATGAAGCCGTCTGTTATTTTAATGGTGAAGGGTGTGGAGGTCTGGGGGTTAACGTGATTGAATGATGAACGATTATGAGAAAGAATCAATTATAAAGACTTTCATAAAGTGAGAATGAGAGGATTTGTTGCTGGAACTGACTCATACCATGGTAAACTAAATATATATTTGGTTTTGGACTGTTGTGCGGACAACACAAGCAATATGAACACATCAAATTGAGAAAGGGCACTTCACCTATTTACGGAATATTTTTTACTTGGCTTATCGGTTTATTGAAAAATAAACAATAATGAAAATGATAATTAGATACAGCTCTAACAAAAATCATTCCACAAGCCATGAACATAATCTAATGTAATCAGCAGTGGTGTGGGGGGGGTTCAATCACAGTGTGATTTACAACTAAAACAATGCTTTTTTTCCGCTATGCTATAATTGTATAATGTCTAAATTCAGTTTAATCTTAATTTAATTACTTTTGAGCTTCTTGTTTTGTTCATTTGAGCACATTCCTTTTTTTTTTAACACAGTCTAACCTCATTCCTACAGATTTGGCTCAGTTCTGTTGGTTTTGTTGGTGTTTGTTTGTGCCTCCCAGGTAATGCTGTCTCACCATGAGGCAGGGACAGTTTTCTGCCAAATTGGTGTCAGGTGTTTCACTGCAGCAGTAAGTAGGTTACCAAGTTTCACTGTTTGTTTGGAAGTTGTTGAAAAAGCAACTTTTTGGAACAATCCCACATTGACTCGACTTTTTCCTGCATTTTCCTAATGCTATTTATAGCAATATTCCATTTTTAATTAGGTGCTGAAATTAAACTTGCTCCACAGATACAAACAGGGTCTGGGAGGTAACTTGGCCCACCAAACCACTGATCACAATGGCTGTTTTCTGTGCTCTCTTAACATCTGCTGCTTTAGCTGCTTATTCATCAAGTTAACTAATCCCAATCTCCCTGCGTACATGGAGGCTGCACAGTTTGAATTAGTACTAGATAAAGGAAATTTGGTGGAGACATGGCAATAGCTGTATTTTTCATGTTGCATCATGTTGTATGATGCAGTGTTTAGGCTTCTCTCTTGGACCATTCATACTGCAAAAAGTAAATCAATGTAATTTGTTTGTATTTAATGGAATTATTAATGTATGCCCGACATGTGCTGCCACTCTAAAAGACTGAAGATCTGCGTATGTAGGATCTCAGGGTGGATGGTTGTGTCTTAAAACACAGGTCTTTAGAGCAAAAGAGTCTGTGTCCTTGAAGAAGTTAAAGCTATAGTGCGTAGTTTCTGACCATCCATGAGAATTTCTAAGTAATGACAACAACACTGTCATTGCATCCAGCATTTGGTGATCGCGCAGAGAATAAAAAAAAAAAAAATCTTCAGAAGAGGTAATTATCTCGTCATTTTTATTTTCTCTTTGTCCCCAAAGCTGTTGTCCTATTACAGCAGTGACGTAAAATGCATCATGCATCACACACTGACAAATACAGAGAGAGTATTATGCTTAATTAGCTCATTATCTTACTCATTTGGTAACGGCTTGAATGTAACAGACGTTCATTAATATAAAATAAAAGCGCATTATAGCTTTCAGGGAAAAACACTAGACTAGACTTTCAGCAAGGAAATGGGTGTTTTTATCCAGGAAATACTACTCACAGGAAGGGGAGCAGCGTTTTTACCCTAACTAGTCGTTTTGTTGCCTAAACTTAACTGTCATTGCTGTATTACAGTGAACTTTTCTCAGCTAAACTAAACTGTAGCAACAGCTAAACTAAACTGTCATGTGACCGGTCGTCTCTCGCCGTAATTTAGTAAGATATCTATGTATATGTTTTCACACGCTATCACGTGAACTGATTGTTTTGCAGCGCAAAAGAGTGTCAGATACTTATAGATTCTTATAGAGGTTTTTGTCTGATTGTTACTAATAATAATAACAATTTACTTCCACCAACATTTGTTAAATGAATTGGACATTTACTCAAACTATAACAGGAATAAGATTTTAAATGATAAAAAAAGAGCATACTGACAGGTCCACCCGTGTCTGTAGTCGTTCTCTGTGGGAGAAAACTGACTGTGATGAATTAAGAGAGCTGAAACTCTCTCTCCGTCTCCACAAATCATTAATAAACTGGCCTTAATTGCATGTGAACGTCCTCAGAGTAAAAACGTATTTTTGTGTCTCATTTAAAAGACAAATTACCGAAACCATCATCAACAATATTGCCGTGCAGGGGTGTGTGTGTGTGTGTGTGTGTGTTTTACTTCTATATTTGTGATGATATAAAAGGCAGGGCATGTCAGAGTGAGTGCGTGTTTTCAATGTGGATGATGTTGTCTACGCTTGTTTTTCTAGCTTTGTGAGGACCAACTAAGTGTTGATTTTTTTATTTTTTTGAAATCTGAAACATAAAGCACTTTGTAGAAAGTCTTTTTTCCATTTCATTTTTGGAATTGCCAAATGCATGTCGGAAAGTTTGGTCATTTTTAGGGATATTGACGACGTTCATCGGACTGTGGCTAGGGAATGTTCATTGTCAGCGAGGTTTCTTACAAGTGGAGAAGTACTAACGTGTGCGTTCGTGCGTGTGTGCGTGCCTGTATGTGTGTCTGTGTGCGTGCGTGTCTGCCATATTTCATATGAACCACAGATATTCTGAATTAATGAGAAGCAGAGATCAGCAATTATTCAGCACCAGACTGCTGAAGAGAGAGTCATGCAAACCAGCAAGGCCTCCCTTTGCACACACGGCACACACTAACACACACTCACACACAGCACACACACACACTTCATATTTGACAGCACGCAGGAGCTTACTAGTACCACAACTCTCCCAGCCACTACTGCTGCTGCTGATACTGTCTACTTCCAGAGTGTATATGATTCCAACTGAATCACACTGTATGTCCAAGTCAAAAGTCAAATACACAAAGGGATGAATATCAAATTCATTTAAATACCGGACCTGATTCATCTCCCCGTTCTCCTGACCTGAGACTCCTGGATAGATCTTTCATCTGTTTCCATTTCTGCCTCCACACAGGTTTAGCAGATGAATTAATTACAATGAGCTATTTCACTCGGGCTTCATTCTAATGAAGAAACACAGCCTGGAGAAGCAAATGCCAAGGACTATGTTTTCATACTGCTTTAAATTGGAGATGTGTCTGTAGGTAGATTAACAGATACCGAGCAATGGATGAATATATTCCATAACTAGAAGCCGTCTCAGTCTCTGAGGTTGCACAATGTCCTGCCGCAGCGAGCAGAGCGTGGACACCGTAACACAATACGAATACCTGATGACAGAATATTTGGGTGGATTTACAGAACCCAAGTAGGAAAACAAGTGAAATATGTTGAGTTTGAGGTGTGTGTAGACCTGCAGTCGCTGGGATCACCAAAGTCATTTACAGTGACAAAAGCAGGTGCATTAATTTGGAGTTGTGTCCACCTGATGAATATAAGTCCAATATTCAGGCTTCTGTGAGCTGAATCCAACATTTCTTGAGAATTAAATGAAATGAAATGTGGCTCTTTAGCTGCTACGTGTTCCACTCTCTTCACCAGCTAGTTTCTAACTTTGTCTGTCTGCTGTTAGACAAATGGTGACTTTGAGAACAGCTGTTTGCTGTTGCTGGTTAAACCAAGTAAACAAGTAAATGAACTGTAAAAACCAAACATATGTGCTATAAGAGGCTAAAAGGCTCCGTAGGAGGGGATGGCTTTCCTCTCCCTGTTATGCCTCTCTCTGTCTACTCAGTACTCTTCTTCCTTTGTATGCTTTTTCTTTCACTCCCTTTAGCTTCTTTTTCTGTATCTCATACATGTTTGTTCTCACAGTTTATGATTTCTCACTGGTTTTCTTCAACCCAGATTCACTTTCTAATTTTTTTGACACACGTTTTGGTTTTTCTTTCTTTCAACTGTCACCATCGATCACATTTTGTCATTAATTTCCTGTCTCTCTCCCTTGTCTCTCCTGTCTGTAGACTGACACACACGCAACAGATGTACCTGCCCACACACACACACACACACACACACACACACACACACACAAACACAAACACAAACACATTTCTCGCACAGCCATCAGAGGCTCCATTACAGCAGTACAGGAACCATCTGTTGGTCGGAATTGAATCCTGCTCAATTAGCATCTTATTTGCATATGATTAGCATGGCATTAACAGAGAATTATGCAAAGTAATGTGATTGCTAAACGAGTTTTTTTCCCCCACTGAGTAAAAACCTCTGTTTTGCTAATCGCTGCTGGCTCCTGTTGGAAAGTGTTTGTGTGAAATTGAACTCTTGTGTGCATGTGAAGCCATTGTTACTATACCAACACCCAATCCTGGGCTGTGGGCTGATTTGGACGTAGCAGCAACATTAGGAAGTCAGAGGGACATTTCTGATGTCAACCACTAGTGAAACTATCATAAAAGTCAGATTGTAAGACAACATTTCTTTCTAGAAATTACGTTGGGGGTATCATATTGAAATCAAGGACAAGACATTACAAGACACACGGTACATAGTCTCAACAGATGTTCTTGTTTAGCCGCTTGTCTGTTTGGTCAAATGGACCTGCAATGTTCAGATATATATAGATATGAAACAAATTCTGTACAGTATATGGTTTAAAAACTCAATCAAACCGTTCAAACCAGTAAAACTTTATTAAGGCTTGTAAGACAACTGTGTAATCAACATTTCCTTTCTCCCATTTTGATCTTGTATCAACGTAGTCTAATACCTGGATTCACAGTGTTCCACTTTTTCTCGATATCACCCAAATCCATTTGGTCTGGATATCATTGGATTCTTTTTCTAAGTCTTTTTACTGTCATGTTAGGCAAAGATGTATGTAAACGTCTCTGCACACCCACACTGAAAAGGGAGTTATGAGAAGCCGCAGATAAGAGAAGCATGCAGAGGAGAAACACACACACACACACACACACACACCTTACAAACCTGTGCAGACCTTGATAAATTGATCGTGCAGCGTGCACGGTGTGCCTGTGTTGGTGTGTGTTGTGTGATGGGTGTTGATGTTATCTCTCTCACTACAGAGACTCGGATAAAGTTCAGCATCAACAGGTTGGTCATGTGACAACTAGTTAAGATTAGTGCTCATATAATGCTTTTTGGCATTTTCCCTTTCCTTTATTGAGTTATACAACTTTATGTACATGTAGTAATAGGCCCCCCCCCCCACAAAAAAGGGGACTTACCATCTCCAACAGAAAACACTGTTCACAAACAGCTCCAAACAGCTCTGTTGTAGTCTAGAAGTCCTTACCTAGGTATTGTCAGGGCCCTCATACTCAGCTCCTGACTGGCTAGTAGTCCTTACCTAGGTACTGTCAGGGCCCTCATACTCAGCTCCTGACTGGCTAGTAGTCCTTACCTAGGTATTGTCAGGGCCCTCATACTCAGCTCCTGACTGGCTAGTAGTCCTTACCTAGGTACTGTCAGGGCCCTCATACTCGGCTTCTGACTGGCTAGTAGTCCTTACCTAGGTACTGTCAGGGCCCTCATACTCTGCTTCTGACTGGCTAGTAGTCCTTACCTAGGTACTGTCAGGGCCCTCATACTCGGCTTCTGAATGGCTAGTAGTCCTTACCTAGGTACTGTCAGGGCCCTCATACTCTGCTTCTGACTGGCTAGTAGTCCTTACCTAGGTACTGTCAGGGCCCTCATACTCTGCTCCTGACTGGCTAGTAGTCCTTACCTAGGTACTGTCAGGGCCCTGATACTCTGCTTCTGACTGGCTACTAGTCCTTACCTAGGTACTGTCAGGGCCCTCATACTCAGCTCCTGACTGGCTAGTAGTCCTTAAAAAGAGGAGCTGCAGCAATGTGCAGTACAACAAGATATGGTGTTTTGGAAATTAAACCATGTAAACCGATTCTGATATAACATCTAAATACAATTATGAACCAGAAAATGAGCATAATATGAGCTCTTTAATTTGACAGTGTTAAGCACTTTGTGACTGTCTGTAATGAGTGTTATATAAATGTGCTTACTTACTTACTTACTTACTTACTTGCTTACTCATGACGATGTTCCCCTTCTGGGATTGTTCAGGTGCGGCCGGGAAGTCCGCCGGACGTCCCTCATTTTCGGCCGCATGTCCGTTTCCTTCTGCATTCTTTGTGTCTACAGTTGACAGCTCCTCAGATCTCTGCAGGGTAAATCCAGACAGCTAGTTAGACTGATCTGTCCAATCTGAGTTTTCTGTAGCAGGGCTAAATCAACTTTTAAACATACACACGTTCCACCAAAACAAGTTCCTTTTTTTGCAGAAGCACCGTCTGTGTCCGGTGCTTCCCGCCGCCCAAGAAGATTGGGATTGGGTTAAAGAAATGCCAATAAACCAGAGCACTTTTCTCCCATCCCAGAATGCTGTGTGGACTAGCCAGACCCTCCTCCGCAGCGCTGTGGAGGAAGGTCTGGCAATGTTAGACTAGCTGTACAGTAAATGTGGTGACTTGAGGTTCTTTTTTTCCTTTCCTGCCTTCATCTCACCTCCGCTCTTTCCATGGTCACTCGTGCAATTACATTTTAAACCTCCTATTTTAGAACGCCCTTTTCTCACTTCCCTGTCATTTTTAAGGGTTAAAAGCTTAGGCCCTTTCTTGCTCCTCTCGATTTTCCTCTTTTTAAATCCCTCTTACATCTCCCTCCTCTCTGTCTGTCATTTATGAGGTTAAATGTGATGTCACTCCCCTCACACCCTGTGGAACATCTCGTATTTTTCTTGATGTTGATTATGTGTTGAACTGGCATGTCTCCTTCGTTCCTTCAGTCGTTTATGAGGTGAAAAGCACTTCCTCTTCCAGATGCCTCTCAGCCTCTCTGACGCTTCATCTTTGCTCTCTCTCTCCCTCTCCGTCATGAAGGAAGCCGTCTATTATCCCCATTCACATCAGAGATCTACACGTTGCAGTGCGTATGCTCAGCATGTTTGTTAACACTTTATTTTTCATTATATATTTACCTGCAGTATTTGTTTTAACATTGATGTACTGACGTGATGCTGTTTTCTATCTTTTTCTCTCTCTTGTCTCTTGTCACTTGTTGGAAATGATTAGAAAACTCTCCTCAAGCAAGTCCATTTTATTTTTTATATTAAGTCTGTTTTGCAGTCAGGGTGGAGTCACCTACTGTGTGAATACATCATAACTATCCCGAGTTCACTCTCAGTGCTCAAACACTAGTATTTACACTAGTATTTAAGTAGGATACAATTTAGCACCATGTTTGAAAAAATTACAAATACTTAAAAATACCAACATGCAGCGCAGCGTTACAAGCACACACATACTGACACACTGCCTTTTGATTTGGCATCATACCTACTGGCCTGGAGAACCTTTTGAAGTCTCTCCTGATGGAAATAATATTAAATGAAGTTGTTGTTTTGTGGTTTGCTCTTACCGGTGTGTTGCTGTTGGTACTTCGTCTATAGCAATTGCCACCAATCGGTCCCAAAACGTCCCCAGTTAGAGAGTAAATGTCACATCCCTTGAAAGAACCAAGCAGGCCTGCCTTGTTTGAAACTTGCCATGTTTGGCGCGTAGCTTTTTTAGCTCAGAGGTTATAAGCTCATAGGTTTTGGTCGTGGTTTTCCGTAGCGAACAGAGTTTAACAATGGCAACGCAAAGAGGGCGGCAGGTGAGGGACACCCTGCAGAGCAGTTATCCTGAAAATACATCCTAGGGGTATCAAAGGGTGTTTGCAAGTATTTTATCATTTAACATAACAGCATGGTATGTCAACTTGAGTGCAAAGAGAAAAAACAATCTCACCAACATTGCAGGGAAGGTGATTGGCAAGTCACAGCAACAACTTTGCAATTTATTTGCCAGTGCTGTACACAGGAAGGCTAAACATACCTACAGTATACCTCGCCTCCAATACACTACAGTTTGAACTGCTTCCATCTAACTGTTGATTTAGGGTCCCAAGGGCCAGCAATACAATATGCCATTCAGGCACTGAACCACTCAGAATGATCAGGATACACCTGTTTTACATATAAGCTGTTCTCTCTTTTATTATTTATAGAAAGGTATTTGCTGCCCATTTGCACTATTGTGCAACATATATGTTTTTAATGATTTGTTGTGTTATGTGTATTCTATGTACCTTTGCTGTACTTTGGAGAAGCCAGAGACACAATTCAACTGAGATGGACAAAGTAACTTCTCTGCGTGTAACCCTACGGTGTGTATTCACAGGAGCCGTCTCAGCACTGTGTCGTCTGTCTCACATGCGTCTGACAGAACGGATGCACTTCTGTTTTTATCACTCCAGCTGTGGTCGCAGTAGTTGTCACAGGAGCAAAGCAGGGAGTAAGGTGGCGGAGTATAAGATTGCCAAATTTCCGTGGAAGAACGCAGGTTGGGGTGGCGCATGTGTCAAACAAACACAAGACTTTCACGAAAAAGAAAAGAAAACAGTGAGGTTTTTTTTACTTTTCACGTTCAGTGTCACGTGCGTAACGTTCAGGAAGCGAAGTACTGTCTGATTTCACCTAAACCTCTTTTTATGTAAAGTAGTTTTCGTGTTTGAACATTTCAAAACGTCACCTTGTTTAAAATTGCGACCTTTACATTCAAAACCGCCATGCGACGTTCTCTGATTTTGATATTGTATATCTCGCCACCGCTAGGGGCGCTAATTTATGAAACGCTCTTGCGGGTTGTAGTAGAGGGTTACAATAAACAACCCATGTCGTTGTATGGTTTGGAGGACTTGTAATTTGAAGGTTTACGCAGCAGAACTACGTTGATTGTGTATTGGGCTCTGAGACCAACACTCAACACTGTGCCTGAAAGCGTCCTGTACAAACAGCCAGAGGACTGAAGCTGCTGCTGCGTTCACTGCCTTCACTACGCGGGCTGTGTAGACATGCCGTTAGTTATTGAACCCGGGGTGCTGCGTCTCCCGTGACACCCCAGAAAACACAACAATGTAGTAAAGTCTAGGGAAAGCGGGTTTGATTGCTATATTAACAACTGCCAAAATATCACCCTGTTAAGATTACTTAAGTGTACTTTTTAAAATTGTATATGCTGTAGTATACTGACTTGCATTTTTCGCTAAATGTCGAGTGTACACAGGATTTTGACTTCTGCCGATGATACAGTGCAGTGAAATGGTAAAGATCAAAGAATTACATAGCCTAAATATACACATATATCACACACATCTGACATGTCAAAAGACATGAAATGAAGATGATGGAAGTCTACAAAAGCCTGTGTTTTCTGTCTGGTTAGTGGCAAAAGCATCATGTACTATACAGACTGAAAACCTTTTTTCTCTTCGAGCCCTTTTAGATTCTCTTACTCCGTCTGACGTGTCTGCTGAGAAGAAGGATGAGATGCTACAGGGTTTTAGGAAAACAACGCACAAAGCTACTTTTTCCATCATCTTCTCTGACCTGCATGAACTTCTCTCTTCGCTTCTTGTCCATTCCTCAGTCCATTTATTTCATTTTGATTCATCAGTTCATTGCTCTGTAATGATTTTTTTTGTATTCTGGATTCCAGCTGTCTGCTCTTTGTGTCTCCTGTCTGTTTCTCTCATCACTCTCTCCGTTTTAACCATCCATCCTGTCCTTGTTGTTTATCAGTCCATCTGAGCCGTCACTCTTGCAGGCAGCGGTCATTCCTCTCTTTGGAAAGCTTTCGTCCCCCATCCCTCCGATTCTGCTTAATTCCTCCACTGCACTCTGTAAGACTGTCAGTGTTTTCTGGAATTTAATCATTTTTCTCTTTTGTAAAAAAAACAAAAAGTATTGAAATGATGTATTACTTTCTGCTGTCTTTAGGTTGGAATGAAACTACAGTGGATTTCTGAGGACTTTGCAGCGTCACCGTGGCTTTGTAAGGCAATCAGCGCCACCCATGACAATTGCGATTGGTCTGAAGAAATGCCAAAAAACCAGAGCACGAGTTTTAAAAGTGTCAACAAAAGTGTTGATTTTCAATTTTGACGGAAAGACAACACAAGCGTTAAGCAGAATTTGACGCTCTTATATGTTGTCACCTCATTTACTTTGGCCACTAACGACATATGAGTCGTAACTGCAGTTTGAACAAACAACATATGGGGGCGTTTTTTGGAGGAGCGCAGTCTCCTCATGTTACAGGAACACAAATCTCTCTCTCCCTCTCTCTCTCTCTCTCTCTCTCTCTTTCTCTCTCTGGAGGATCTTATTGGAGGACCCTCAGAGAAGCCAATCATAACCTGAAGGAGCTCACATCAAAGAGAAACCTGATTGGCAAGATGCAGCTTCCTGCCCTCCCTGATGACGCCAGCTGCTACCTGTGTTAATGCTTGCGTGTGTGCACCAGAGCTTTGGCCACACACATGTTTGGGGGGAACTGATTGTTGCTAGACAGAGTCTATCTGACAACAGATCAAAATTTAAAGCACATTTGCACACTCCACCTCGTTGTCTGTCTGTGTCTTGCTTTCCTGCAACCACTTCCAGGGCTATTCCAAGGACCTTTGTTACTGACAAACATGAGAGTGATATAGGCCACAACTATTTATCACGTTTACAGGTAGAGTTGTGTTGCTTTGAATGAGTTTTGCAGCAGATTTGCTCAGGTGACTGTTGGTAGTGCAGACTGGAGTTTGAGTTTTGCACATGTAGCTTCAGTTGTGCCCAGGATTGTTTAGCAATTGAAAAAAACTGTTAAAAAAATCCCCACTCAACATCGCTGTTTATGAAGTGCAGCTCGGAAAAAAGATAACGGTGCTGCATGTGAACATGCTCTCATATCGGTTTATGTGCTTGTGCCTAAAATGAAAATTGCATTTTCCAGCTGCAACCTCTCTGAGGACCAGTCCAGACAACATATTGGTGGGATGGTACACATCATTTTAAAACAAGACAATGTCTCTGAGTAAAGGTTACAATTCTGGACATTTCTGGATGGAAAGCAAGAATTTACATGGTTTATTGGTTAAATATAAAAAGTTGATTAGCTGGTCATACTGGGCAATATGGATAGACATATCTCAGTAAATAATAACCATCAAGTATTAAGCCAAGACATGGTATAAAAAGTTTATCATATTTGACAATGTAGGCTATGAAAGGAATTATGGACAAGCCAGTTTGAATGGGTCTGATGCAGCCGATAAAACTACAGTAATAATGGTGTTGTGTTGTTATTGTTATGGTTTTTGTGTTTTGTCTTATTTTAGTTTTTGTATTTTGTTCTGTTTCCTGTTTTATTTTGACCGTCTGGTTTTCTGTCTTGTTTTACTTCCTGTTTTGTGTTTTTTCCCAACCCTTGTGGGGTTCCCTGTGTCAGTTTGTGTTAAGTTATGTGCTTCTTGGATTTCCCCTGGGTTTTGTACTATGTTTGTTTTTTAGTATTTTGTTTTTTGGGCCAATAAATCCTCAAACTTTCTCCTGCCTGCCTGTTCTCTGCGTTCTAGTCCCTAACAGGTATTTATAATTTGCAGGTGCTATTCGAACATTTGTCCGAAGATGCTGAATCATCAGCCAATACAAACACAGAGTTTGCACAATATTATTAGCTATTTGTAATAAATGTATGTGTATTTATGTGTGTATGTGTCTGCTTTTGTCCCTGTATTTTATCATTTGTGTCTACATCCTGTGCGTGTGTGTGTGTGTGTGTCCTCAAGCTTTAATAAGCCTCTGTGTGATAAGTGCAGTTCCCTGCATCTTGGAGGAACAGGTTCCACTGTTGAACTCGTAGTCCAACAGCCTTTTTGTGTCTGACTGAAATGAAATGCCAGCTGCAGCCTGACACTCAGACCTCCAGCCTACGGATGCAGCCCTGTTACTGCCTCACAGGGCTACGCCAAAGCTTCCTAATCTTTTAAGATTGTCAAATGTCAGCCCACAAGGTCAGTACTTAATGCATCTGGGTGACCAGACGTACACCACGAGGTGTGCAGGCGGGAAGAGGGAAGAGGAGGGACCTGTGTGGTGAAACTTTAAATTTGCTTTTTAAACTTAAATTGAAATCACATTTTTATATTGCTAAGAAAAGAAAAGAGTGATTTTACCACCTGACTAAATACATGTTGGTGACCATTATCATTGGTTATTAAAAAAAACATTTCACTCACAAACCCAAATACGGAGCCCTGGACTTCTTCTTCCTGCTTCTTACAGTGCAGATGCTTTCGCTGCTTGCTCCTGCCTTCCGCGTGCCATTTCTGCTGATAATCTGAAACTAAAAGCAGCGTCTCTTGGATACTTAAATCATATAAATCTTATCTTATATATATAAATCTTAAACTTAAAAACACTGGACTGTATGTGACAGGATGAGGTTTTCCCCTCCTTCTTGCCTGTGCATGGGAGTGCCCACCAGAACACTTGGGGCTCATCCCCTCTGATTGGGAGCAGGTGGGTCTCTATTTAAGCTCTCGAAGATTTAAGACTCGATCAGTTTCTGTCTTGATTTGAAAATATTGTATTACTTTCCTAATATTCATTTTGTGCTTTTCTTTACATAAAAGAGCCTGCTATTTTAAAAGTTAACATTTGAAACATTAAGAATTTTTTTTAATATTTTTATAAATCCATTATTGTCTCTGACCCCTAATTTTGGATAAAACGGATCTGTGTGCTTTAAAGGTCTTGGGCCTATCCCAAGAGTGCCACAGGCCGCTCGCACTGCCACAGCTACATTTTTTGTAGGCATACTAGGCTTTTGTCGTACTTAAAAAAAAATCTGTGTGAGTGTAGCCTACCACCAGCTCAAGCCTGTCCTACAGTGACTGTAGCTAAAGCTAATTTGCAGCAAGATGGCTCCCTTCTCCATTTGACTCCTACAAACTCCTTCAGAAGATTGCAGTTCTGGAAAGCAAAATTCACCAGTTAGAAGTGAATGTGGAAGTGAATGGAATGTGGAAATAACACCACTTTACCACGGACCCAAAACAATGGACAAAAGCATGCTAACACAAGGTTAATCAGCAGCAACAAGACTACAAAGAAACAGAAGGGCTGTGGAACGGCTAATAAATCAACAAGTAGTAGTTCTCCCTGGAACTCTTCAAGGTGCCAAGCCCAGTCAATTCAATTCAGTTTTATTTATATAGCGCCAAATCCCAACAACAGTTATCTCATTGCGCTTTTGATAAAAGAGCACATTTAGATCGTACTCTGTGATGTTATTTACAGAAAACCAACAGTTGGCAACCTAAGAGTAAATCGTTTTCCTAGGAAATGGGAGGACAACTATGAGCACAGCACAGCGCCCTGAGATTTGTGACACGACCGGCTGGCCTGCATTATCATCAAGGCACAGCGCCTCTTCAACCTTAGTAGGACATACCCGTGGACAGCTGCAAAAGGCAACAACTAAATGCCTCCCCAACACCTGAGTGTGTAAGTGGATGACATATTTGCTCCTCTGCTGCAGGACCCTAGACTTCCATCTGATGACCTGGATTGCGTCTCATATTCACACATCAGGGTAAGGACTGAGAGCAATTGAAAAAGTAAAAAGCTACAGGGAAAGCTAATGACTGGCCCTCAAACTCTGATTGGGGCAACACTGCTGTAAAAGACGTAAAAAAGCACTAAAAACACCAAAATACTTTTTCCCAAATACATGGTGTCTGACTTGACCCAAAGAATTGTCAGGGCAGCACACCCAACTTTGAAGAACATTATACTGCATATAGGGTCACATGATGTTGTAAAGCAACAGTCTGAATTGCAGAAAGTGGACTTTATAGATCTGCTGAACACAGTCAGCACCCAAAGAGGACTGTTGGCACTGAACAAACGGCTTTCAACTGAATGTACGGTCCATTCTCTGCAGTTCATTGACAAGTTTAACATTTCCTGGAACCGTAGACATCTTTTTAAAGCAGATGGACTTTTCCTTAACAAACCAGGAGTAAAGCTGTTCACCTCTAACCTACTTTGCTTTCTGCGCTATTCATCTGCTCCCTCCACCGAGGACACAAGACAAGACAAATCTAAAAAAAAAGAAAGACATAAAGTGCTTCAGTGATCTACCACAACCCCCACCTGAGCAAAGATTGGACCATGGGAGACCAACAGAGACGAGAAATATCAACCCCCTCTTTTCTCCCACCCAACACCCCTTGAACCCCTCCTACCAACCCTGACGCCTTGAGGATCCATCACTCTCTCCACTTACCGTTTCCCTTCTTTCCCCCCTGCTCCATGTTGGAGTTCAATAACCAGATGAAGCAGCTGGTAGATGCTGGAACCAAATTTACTACCCTTCCTTCTTCCATCGTTTGCCCCCAGCCAAAAGTAAAACGCCAGGCACCTTTGCCAGCATGGCAGCGAACTCCTTCTCCCCAGACTGATAAGGACGCTTGTGTGCAAAAAGCAGCAACCTTTAACTGACATGTTCCGGGTCCAGGCTGAACGCCTAGTGGCCCTCAAGACTCTTTCCAGGACAATCCCGTGCCCTGTGTATTAAAGTCATCCTCAATTCATGTATTGATAGGTACAGTGATTGAAAAAAAATGTTGAATAAGCACTTAACTGCAAACTTAGCAATGTTAGCATCCAGTCCTCTTCAGCTACAGCCTGTCCCCAAAACTGAAGGTGCACTAACACTAGTCTTATTAAATTTCAGGTCTTTGGCAGGAATATCATTTTTAATCAATTATTATTCACAGTCTTGATTTTATGTTTTTAACTGTAACCTGGTCAGACCATAATACCTGTGCAGCTGTTTTCATTGAGTCAGCTCCCCCTAATTTCAGTTTTATGAGCGAGAATACAGTGAATAAGAAAGGAGGTGGAGTCTCTACTTTGTTTAATAATTCATGCATATATTTTACGGAAATTTAGCTTCTTTTGAATATGTGGCTGTTCAGCTAAGGTCTTCCCCTAAGGCTACATTTCTAAATATATACAGGCCACGTAAAACTGTGCAACCTTCTTTGATGGCTTTACTGAACCGCTGTTCATAATCTGTATTAATTTTGACTGTGTATTTATCTCTGATGATTTTAACATTACATGTTGACCACACCCAGGATGAAGGGACCAAAGGACTGTGTTGTGTTTTTGAGAGCTATGGACTGACTCAGCATGCGACGGAGCCCACGCACAAAAGGCAAAACACTCTGGATTGTCTTCAAGAGTCTGAACATTTCCAAGGTTGTGGTGACTGACGTTGAGACTTTGCATTTATGGATTGGAACTGAGGAATGCAAGGTAGTCATTCTTCTCCGACATTATTGCCAGAAACAATAATTCTCGTGCTTTGTTCGCTACTGTCGATAGGTTAACAAACCCTCCAGTACCAGTAGCATCTGAACCTGTATCCACCAAGGCCTGCAATGACTTTGCCTCCTTCTTCAAAGACAAAAATTCTGAAAATTAGACAAACAGTCAGTGCCTCCATACCAAGTCCAGGATCTGTATTGTCACAGTGTTCAAGCAAAACTAAATCCATTCCAATGACATTTCATTGTTATTTTGACAGTGCATTAGAAAAATGTGCCTATGCTCGTGCACAGCGTGCGCACTCTATGCTTGTTACACACACAGGGGAGCGCAAAGTGCTAAGATACAAACGCGCCTGGCTTTTAAAGGGAACGGGAGATGACGCTCTGATTGATTTATTGTACGTTACGCCCAATACACAGCTATGAATTAATGAACATGCTAAGTACAACCCTTTTGAACCAGACCCTTTTCTACGCCGTCAAACTAGTAAAGTGGATTTGGACACGCCCTGAATGCACCTGCGCCATGCGCTTGGATCGTTAAAATAGGGCCCTAAATGTATTTCTCATCTCTTCACCACTCATATTTTATCTCCCCTTTTGCCCAATTCCTGTATTTCTCTTTTTTCTTCTCTCGATTTCTTATGCAGTCCTCTCCCTGCCTTCCTGCTCTCTCTGATAAGTGCTCATGTCTCTCACTTTCCCTCTGCTCTTTCAATAGCAGCAGCATCTTTGATCTGACTGAAGGAGGCTGTGCTTTCTCACAGGCCGCTGTAAACCTCTGACCACACACACACACGCAAGCATGCACAAACACGCTCACGAGGACCAAACATAAGAAACACTTGATACTCCATGGTATTTCTCATCATACAGCTCTCACTCGCTGTGTGTAAACAGTTCAGAAGGATTAGTTCAGAGGAGGGATGGTGTGGCTCTACTGCTGCTTTGAGCTGTGAATGAAGTGTAGAATGACCACCAGCACAGCTCTGGGATCACTGGCTGGTAAACAGTCAACTTCAGTAGGTCATTTGTAGGAATGATGAAATTATGTTTATTTTCCCAAAAATGAATTGTAAAGACTTGTGGGAGAAAATGGAACAAAAAACCCCCAACATGATGCGTTTGTCCAAAGCTTGAGTAGTGTAGACAAACCCCTGTTTTTCTATCCATCACTGATTGGCTCGCGGGGAGTAGTCTATGAGTGTAATATTGATAAAGCAAAAGAAGAGAGAATCAATTACTTACTACCAATCAATTAGGCACCAAAACGACTAATCAAAGGTCATCCCTACAACGTTGTTCTCTTAGTGTACAGACAGTTTATTAAAAAGATAGTTTATGAAAACATTAACGTTGGCGTATACAGGCAGGCGTCATCTTGGGAAAGCAGTCATGACCAGTCGATCAACGTTCAACAGTTTTCCCAAGAAGGTGCCTGCCTGTATACACGAATGGTACTGTCTATTAATATCTTTTTTATAAACTGTCTGTACACTTACGAAGTTCTCAAGGCTTTGATTTACACGTAGGGACTCTCATTATGTTACTGTGGAAGTCTGGTGCTGTATTGAGCCTTGTTAGTGGCACAGAAATAGTGATTTATTTTTAATTCCTCGATGCCCTGACTACTACTAGTTTGCGCTTGCTTGATTAAAGCTAGAGACACATTTGATTAGCATGTGTACGCATCTGTTATTAACCCCTACAACAAGAATTACTCTCAGGACACAAACACCTGTTTCCTGGGTGAAAGTCCTGCGTTTTGGGACCCATCCGCAGCAGTCATTGTGGGGCTTGTGGTAACAAATATGTGGAATACATACAAATTACAGTGCATCACTTTTTGCAGCTTAATGTACGAAAGGTTGATGAGAACACCAGATGAAATTAGAGCCGATCTACTGAGGCTAGAACTCCATAAACATGACAAACCAGGCTAAGCTTTAAAGAAGTTTCATCATTTTTCATTTAGAGAGCCGATGAAGAGTCCTGGTGGAGACGGTGGATCTTAAGGGCAGATAGTGTTGGGAGGGTTATTGCTGCCGAACTTCTGCAGAGGTGGGCATGCTGAGATGTAAAAAAAAAAAAAATAGAAAAATAAAAAAGAATTCTGGAGTACGGCGAAGTATGACATCAAAAGAGGGGGGTCAAGTGAGTTGAAGGAGCGAGCAGCCGCTCTCGGTCGCAGAAGAAAAGAGAGCTGAAAATCTACGTTTCACGCTTTGTACTTGACAGCGGGGCTCCACTTGTGGGAGTAATTAGCGGCGCCACTTTTCTTTTGAAGTGAGCTCGAAGAACCAGTTGAGCAGAGAGCTGCTGCTGCTGCTTGTGAGGACCACACAGTGACGGAGATATGAGGAGCGTCAAAAAAACAAACAAGCGAAATTGGAGATGACGGTTAGTTTCATGCAGTCATGTAATTTGTCCCAAGGCAATGCAATGAAAAAAAAAGAATAGTCATATGGAGTCTGTGCCTTTATGATCATCATGTGACTTCATGATGCGTTTTACTTCGCTCCAGGAGTGTTGCATCATTCCAAATGAGAGACAATAGAGCGTTTCACAACTGAACGGCACAAAATTATCTCATCAGACTTATTTACATTTGATTCCCTTATGATGAAAAATGTAAGATCATTCTGACAGATGTTTTTTTTTTCAAAAGGTAAGAACAAGATGATGATGTAATGGCAAGTAGATAAACTGATGTGTCAAACCTGTCATAAAATCCAAAATCCAGTTTATGTAAAATTGAACTAAAAGCCATCACAGGCTGTATAAAGTGTCGCATTTTCAGATCTCCACAGCGCTGTGTCAGCGGTGGAGTATGCTCTGGCTACACCGCATAACCAATCTGGCATAAGAAGAAAAAAACTGGATATCCTTAAAGGGCCCCTATTATGCTTTTGGGGATTTTCCCCCCAACTTTTAGTGTGTTATGTAGTTTTTTTGTGTATGTTTGAAGTACAAATAAACCCATTTCCAAATGTCGCTTTCTATCTACAGACAGTTTTTGTCAACTGCCTGAAACGCCTCGCCCACTTGATTGTTTGAAATTTCTTAATCAGATAACAATATCTGAGTGTTTATAATGAGCTTAATTAAAGAGCACTGGTTGCAGTTGTTGCAGCACATTGTCATGTTGCTTATTGCAGGTGAATACAAAATAAAATGAAAGTAAATAAAATAAAAGTGAACCTTTGCTGTATGACATTTTGTTTGATTGTTTGTTACATGACTTGCAAATTGTTCACTCTAAAAATTGTGCTTTAAGAACGTTTGCTCTGTTTGTTGACATGTGCCTGTTTCAAGTCACATTCAACTCATTACATGAAGATTATTTTCTCCAAAATGGGATGTTTGTAGCTTGGAAATCCAGACCCAAATCACAATAATTAAGGGTCCGACATCAAGTAATGGAAGTCGACCATCTCGAGGGGCGACACAAAGCGTTTGAAAATCTCATTGCCCACCATTGGATAACACTACGACCAATCACAACAACACACAGGGTGACGTATCCAGAGCCCCGTGCGCCAAAAAGAGAGTTAACTGGTAGATTAAACTGTCGTTATCTGTTTAGCTTGCCTCTATTTCAGATACAGCGATGTGATTGGTGCAGCTTGGCTACAAGGGCATTATTAATGAGCTGCATTACTCGATGTTAGAGTAACTCACTGAGCAAATTCAAATGTCCTCTCACGAGAACTCTGGATTTCCAGGGTAGGATGTTCTGGCAATTTGTCATGACCATGAAACGATTTTTCTTTGGCATGCTTTTTAACATTTTAGTTATTATTAGCTGAGCGAATAATTCTCTCCCTCAGTTTCTGTAGGTTCCTGTCTTGATCATCTCCTCTAGCGTGGCAGAGGCTTGTTCTCCATTGGTCACGATTCCATGACAGTGTTGTCCAGCTCTCAGGCATGGGCGTCAGTTTGGTGTGAAATGTGCTGGGGACAGAGACGCGTTCAGAAGTGCATTTCCAGAAGTGCAGGGTACAATGACGCATTCATTTTTTTTTGTCTTTGTCATATTTTGAAAGACACTCCTGTAGCTTAATGTAAATGGACAAAAACTTGGTTTAATGTAGGCCCTACCTACACAATGATCACCAAATGTCCATCTAATTCTGATCCTCATAACCATTGAAAACTGTCCAAAAATCAAACCCAAAGTCCTGCAATTATGGACGTTAACTGACATTAAGCCTTTCTGCTTCATATTTTCAGCAGGGCAGCGGAGCAGCTGTGGGTTGACTCCCTACGGTTCTCATGGGCTTTATAAGCCATAACGTGAAAAACTTATCGTGATTTAATATACCTAAACAACATCAATCTTCAACAAATTTCTATTTTTTTGACACTTTTCAGTGGTTCTGAGGCGCAATATGAGAGAGAAATTTGGTAGTCATTAATCATTGTTAAAGTACATTAAACCACGTTAAGTAAGCTTTTACCTCACCATAAGCACCAATGAAGAAGAAAACTTTATCGTGAGACAACTTCTTTAATTGTTGCATTTCGGTTTAGTGAAGTGTTCAAGACAATATGGCAATGAGGAATTTGGTGATAATCATTGTTTAGATGCATTAAACCCCGTTAAGCTTTTTCACGTTTAGCGTTTTTGAATGTTCCGACACAAAATAGATTAAAAAAGATTTTATTTAGGTGAAAAGTACACCGGGTGTAGGACAGCAACTTTAGTCCTTCAATAAAGTATATTGTCCATGTTTTGAGAACTGTCTCCTAACTCTAGAACCACAAAGCATTAACATAAGGCATTACATTACACTATTTTTATTTTCTTTATGGCATACAACAAAGTTAATAAGAAGAGGAAAATGATGAAGAAAAAATCTTAATTTTAAGTGTTCACCCCCACCCAGATCTGCCCAGGTTTATCCTCTTAGCGCAGATTTAAATATATATTATATTATATTATGGTTCCACACGGCTGCCAAGTTGGTGGCAGTTGGCTTTTAAATGTCGCGTCAGTTCACCTGGGAACAGCACGTGTTATTTTGGAGTGGGTTTCATGTTTTGTGTTAGCTGAAAGTCTGACATTGCTGTGTTCGCTATCCCCAGTTTACCTTCCCACACTAACACTCACTCTGGCAAGGTGAAAACCATATTTCGGGCTAAATTGGACAGAGACTCTGGCAGCATCCTGGTCTGGAGGGGGTCTCTGGTGAGGATTTGGAAAAGATGAGGCTAATTTGCAGGTTATTCACCCAAATACAACTTGTTGGTCTCATCTGCTCATGTTAATGGAAATTGCTGCTGCACATCCTGCAGACCAGATTCCCTCCGAGGGTGTGAGCGGGTCGTATTCAGGCTCCAGATGAAAACAAATGGAAATAAATTACAGTGACACTTTCAGGCTGATCATATTACAGATCTACGGCCAAACTAATCCCGTGGCTGATCCCCTACATCGGGGGAGCCGGTGTGTGTGTGTGTGTGTGTGTGTGTGCGTGTGTGTGTGTGTGATGCTGGCATTTGTCAGGGCGTCTGGTTGGCACAACCTGTTCCAGAATAACGACAGGTGTGTCTGTTTAGTACTCTCACACACTAATTACAACCCTGGCCACTGTCTACTTGGTTTAATCCGCTTGCTGGAAGGTTGCCGTGGCAGCAAGGCTTCCAAAGTTTCATGTGTGTGTGGTGATCATCGATGTGTGCAAGTGTGTATTCACAGATGTGTATTTCTTGTGCATGTGTGTGTGTGTGTGTGTGTGTGTGTTTGCTTCTGTCTGTTTTCACCCACATTTTTTTTTTAAATGAAGAGATTCATTTTTGTTATATTCGTTTTCTACATTTCTCCAAAAACAAAAATAAACATTAATATTTTTGTCTGAATGTTTATATTTCTAAACTTAAAAAGTGTATTGCTGCCAGAGAAAAGTGTTTACAATTAGGGAGGGAAAAAAACTAAAATATTTTTCAAAAAAAGCTGATAATGATGCTGCAGGCCAACCAGAGTCCCTAAAAAAGAAGTCTTTAAAAAACACAGAAAAACTGAATTGTTATAATCCAATTTTCTGCAAGACATTCCCAATTACTTTTTTTTAAACCAAACTAAATTCCCCTAAATAAGTCTATTATTTTTCACTTAATTTCCCTGTCAAGCAAATTATATGAACATGTTGTGACAAAAATTAATGCAAGTGTGATGCTTCTTTTTCAAGCAAATAAACACCCAAATAAATAAAAAAATAAATAAGTTTTTCTGGTGTTAGATGACAGAAAAGATGAGTTGAAAGGAGACAAGAGGAGAAGAGAAAGTGAGAGAAAAATGAGGGAAATTGAGAGCTGACTTAAGCTCCATCATTTTCTCATTTTTATAACACCCCCTAGTTTTCCCTTTATATATATCATATATATATATATAACAAGGGGTGTTATGAAAAGGAGAATATGACGGGGCTGAATTGGAACAAAGAGAAAAAGAAAGGCATTAGGCAAAGAAAAATTGGACAAATACGAGAGAAAAATGTGAGGAAAATAGGAAGTAAATAAAAATGACAAGAGGAGAGATTAAGAACAACAGCCAAACAGGAGGAAGGAAAAGCAAGAATTGTTCCAATTTCCTCAGATGATGTTAGTCTGCCCTGGAAAACCCTCTCAGGATAGAGGGAGAGGGGAATAGACAGAGAGAGATTAATGAGTGAGAGGAAGCTCCTGATAGCACAAACACATGAGCCAATTTGCCACAGTGATAGAGGAGAGGGAATTAAATAAAAGCTGCACTTAAATGTGAAGGATGGAGATGTACAGAGCGGAAAGAAGAAGGGAAGATGAGGCAAGGGAGGGGGGGGGTGAAAAGGTTTAAGAGGAGAGACTGCAGCGTGAACGACAAAAAACAAATATTGCAAATATAAAGCAAATATTGAGTCCTTGAAACAACCTGATAACCAGGTTGGGTTTAGGAAAAGAAGAAAGTGACAGTTGGGTTTAGGAAAAGAAGAAAGTGACGGTTGGGTTTAGGAAAAGAAGAAAGTGACGGTTGGGTTTAGGAAAAGAAG
>NC_048410.1:2171141-2179660 GCF_013103735.1 Etheostoma cragini
GGAAAAGAAGAAAGTGACGGTTGGGTTTAGGAAAGAAGAAAGTGACGGTTGGGTTTAGGAAAAGAAGAAAGTGACGGTTGGGTTTAGGAAACACGTGGGACACGATCCCCGGTCTCAAACAACTGTAGGAAGGCATTCGGAAATGTGAACAGATGAGCTCATCAGCGCACTCTGGGCAACAAGCGTACGTTAATAAGCGGTTAAAAAAGCGGTTTAAAATGTTCAAAGTGTTCATCTTTACTAATTGCTTTGTTTCCGGCTGTGATCAGAAAACCAGGGAGACTCGTTACCT
Organism: Etheostoma cragini; assembly: GCF_013103735.1. Taxonomy (NCBI): domain Eukaryota; kingdom Metazoa; phylum Chordata; class Actinopteri; order Perciformes; family Percidae; genus Etheostoma; species Etheostoma cragini. The sequence continues at coordinate 2,171,434 of NC_048410.1, forward strand.
CCAGGGCTGACGTTATAAAATGAACAACGTCGGGGTTGAAATCCCGTTTCTGGTGAAAAACATGAATGAGCTTGGCTTTCAGTCTGGGGTTTATTTCGGACATCGCACACACTGTGTTCAAAACGTAAACTTATTCCACCAACTCTGCTCCGGTCACATCTACAAGTCTGCTTCCTCTTTCTCTATCTTTCTTCTGTCAGCCTTCAACACGCTCACGTGTGTGCACTGAGCTCTCTTTAAGGAGCTGCAGCACCATTTTACAACACATTCCTTATCTTGTTGATGTGACCCAAACCCAAACATCATTTCTAAATATCTGTCCAAACCCAGACCATCAGGTCCTATTGGGTCCCATCTGGTCCCTTCGGGTCCGGTTCAGGTATCCAGCCTCCACATTTTTACACCTACATTATCGGCCACGATCTTTTCCTAAAACCTGTCCCGTTTTTGTGTCGCATGTCAGTTAAAGGCAAGAGCTGACCCAGAGCGTTGAATCCTGATGTCAGGAGTCCAGACCCAGAGCCCAAAGACTAGGCGTTGAAGGAGACTTCATGCGTCAGTAAGAACACCAAAGGCACCTCACTAAGTGTCGTTTTTTTGACAAGGTGGGAGTGAAATGTGTTGGCCTCCTCATGGTCAGAATGATCTTTCTGATTTTAACCTGAAATATAAGTATGTGGCCACAGTCTTGCTGAGCTTACAGCCTCACACACATGAGTGAGCGTCAAGAAGCTGCAGAGTAACAGGTCCATCCACGGTTGTGTGATTTATTCTCCGCGAGGGTGAATAAGGAACTTGAAGGTGTCAGCAGAATCCTCGAGCTGCTGGAGACCATATGTGGGAGGGAAAAAAAGAATTAATGAAGAAGAGCAGCGGAGGAGTAGAGAAGCTGGGGTGTTAACACAGAGTCAGGAGAGAAGGACGAGGGATGTTCTGCAGGAGGAGAGCAGCAGGATGGATTAAGGAGAGGATTTGGTGTGCGCATGCATGAGTGTGATGGAAAAGCTGATTTCCATTGAAGGGTGCATGTAAGGGTTGGATGAGCATGCTGCTTTTCCAGGATCCTTGTCTTCTGTAATTAAGATCTTTGTTGCTTAGCAGCAGTCACTCAAAAAACGTGTCTTTTTTTGCATCGCTGTTAATCGATTACTGTTGATAAAGATCTTGATAAATAGAAATCTTTTCCCCAAGTGTTTCTAATTATTATAGTAAAGCTTTATATAGTCCACCAGCCCGGTCTCAAGAAAGGGCGTATGAATAACACGTCTATTTGTTCAGTCAGAACAGGGGGGAGACAGAGGGGCAATGACTGCAAGTCGGACTCGAACCCTGAGCCGCTACATCGAGGACTGAGCCTCTGCATGTGGGCGCCTGCTCTACCAGGTGAGCTACCCAGATACCCTGACCTGGCTTTTAACCTCAATCTCATCCACGTCAATATTAGACAAACAACTGCTAGAGAAATATGAAGAGATACTACAGAACGCTGCTGCTCGTCTTTTAACTGGAACACGTAGAGACAAGCACACTTCTTTCCATCTCTGAGCTGCTACTGTACACACACTGCACACTGCACTGTCCTCTACACCCTTATACACCAACCAATCCGCTCTCTCAGGTCAGCTGATCAACTAACTTTCCCTGGAACAAGGCATGAGATCAAAGCAGATTGTGCCTTTTTTGTTTTAATCACTTTTTCTAACATTTTAGCCACTTATTTAATGTTTAGGGTGCTTTTTCTGATGTATTTTTCCAAAGTTTTTAGATATTTTTATAGATAACATTTTCAACGCTTATTTCAACAGCCTGTTTTCAGTGACAAAATAAAAATGAACTGAAAACGGGTCAAATTTGACCCAAGGACAACATGAGGGTTAGAGAGTAACGCTCGCCAAAATGCAACCTAGGGTCTTTTTGTGAATGTAATGTAGTCAAACCTTTGTTTAAAAGCACATTTAGGACAGAAGCGTCACTTTTAAGATTTACCGTCTTCTCGTTTTGTTGGTCAAATGGCCTTTTGATTGGGAGTCCTAGGGGCACTTTTATACTAGCCCCAAATTTGCAATTTTTAAAATAGTAAGAAGGCTTGACACAAAATGAGACTTTGCTCCAAGCATTAACCCTTGCATTGTCTTCCCGTCAAAATTGAAAACTAACAACTTTGACGATTTTTATCAACTTTTTCTCACGTTTTGTCAATATTTGGCACGTTTTCAACGCTGCGTAACACGAACTCATTAACTAAAGTTTCACAGTTATTTTTGGAATTTATGGTCAATAAACCTCATTTATAGGAAATTGTACCTATGTTTGAGTCAGTTACTTGGCTTATCTGTGTTAATGTTTGAATACCATGTGATGTGATATGACCTTTACTAGAACTTAATTTCCCTATGGGGACAATAAACATGAACTGAATTCAATTCAATTCAATTTTATTTATAGTATCAAATCACAACAAGAGTTATCTCAAGACACTTTACTGAACTGAACTGTAAGAAAAGCAGAAATTAGGAATTATTGATGCTAAAATTAAAGAAATGGATCATTTGATGGATAATCACAGACTGGACTATGTCAACTTTTACTCAACACTATTTAAAAAACACTTCAATTTTTTTTTTAAATGCTATAAATTGAACAAGACACCCCAAAATTATCCATCAAAATCACCCCAACAAGCGTTGTGTGGAATCAATCATGTTATTTTGGGTAGTTAAAAAGAACACGGGTATAGGAAAACGGCTTCATTTGACCCGAGGACAACATGAGGGTTAAGAACTTGTTTACGTTATGTTATGTTTATGTAGTAAACGCAAAAATATGAAAATGTTGCTGTTATTTTGTCGCTTATTTTGTTGCCAGCTGGAGCTGGAGCCGTTACCTCCAGGATCTATGCTAAGCTAGGCTAGTGGGTGGGTGCTTCAGACAGTTACAACCCGTACGGAGATTAGAAGGGTATGAATGGATTTATCCAACTCTGGACAAGGAGAATAAGCTAAAGTCCCAATGAGTAGTTCCCCTACAGTGAAAAGATCTGGTTGGCTACTTGCGACACAGTGATGGACGATGCTAGAAGAATGTGGGAGTTTCAGTAACCTGCATTTGAAAACCCACCTCAGACTCTGAGGACGTTAACTGATGTACAGCTACACCACAACACGCTACGTCAGCTAGCTCTTTGTTTGCAGCCCTGTTGTTCTGCGGTGGACCTCCATGATTGCACAAGCTGTGTTTGCTGGGAGATTTATGATGCATGCGTCCACAACGCCTCTAGAGGCTGCTGTCATCTTGCTACATGCATCCAGTGTCTTTGCTGGTCGAGTCCAGTGCGTCATTAAACAAATGTCTTTTACATGAGCGAGAAAATGGACAGGGGCAAAGGGACCGTTTAGTCTCCAGCCTCGGGGGAAATTCTCAAACACTACTCTCCTCCATATTTATATTCTACAATGGAAGTCCAGAGGGTGATGAAACTGGACATAAAACACACACACACACACACACACACACACACACACAGAAGCACAAACTGTGTGGTTGCCCTGTGCCACTCCTTTATTCTTATGTGTCTCCCTTATTGCAAACATGAAACTAGACACTAGAGCTTTGACAATATATCGATGGTATATCGATATCATGACATGAGACTAGATACTGTCTTTGATTTTGGACATTGTAATATGGCATGAGTGGTGTCTTTTCTTGTTTTTAAAGGCTGCATTACAGCAGTGATGTAATTTTCTGAACTTACCGAACTGTTTTAACTGTTCTATTATTGGCCTTTAGCCACTTAGTCATTATATCTACATTAGTGATGATTATTTATCAAAAATCTCATTGTGTAAATATTTTATTGAACCACCAATAGTCAAAACTACAATATGGTTGCAGTAACAATATTGAGGTATTTGGTCAAAAATATCATGATATTAGATTTTCTCCATACCGCCCAGCCCTACTAGACATCTTTAGAACTGAAGTGTTTTATTCATAGTTCCTCTGGTTTTGATTTCCCAGCAACATACAGAAGCTCTTGAATGTGATGCTTTTCAGCATTAACATGTTCACATAAACAGTAAAAAACTGCACCTCAGATGTAATTCTGGGGAAATTATTGCCGCTTATGGCTGGAAAATAAAAAATGAAGTCACAGCAAGTTTGTCATTGGCTCTGAAGTACACAGACACTCCTGTGCGGTGCGTTTCTGTGTTTGTGCGACTGATCTGGCCATTAGTCAGTGTCACAGAGAATAAAACTGTTATTTCTCTAAGCCTTCGTTTAGACATCCATTATCTGATTGTGTGTGTGTGTCATTGGAAATGTTTAAGTGTGTGTATCTCTGTGAGATACTGGAGGCTTTCCAAGAGAATTCAGAATCAGAATCAGCGTTACTTTCCAGGTTTGAGGACACATACGAGGAATTTTGCTTTGGATCGTATTGCTCACAATGCGTTTACTCATACAAAACAAAAAAATATCCATACACACACACACACACACACACACACACAGACACACTATAGAAAGAAACAATATAGACAGGTTGAGACAATAAAGAACATGGTATACACACAAAGTATGCAGGAGTCAATTATAATTATGATAGTTATTATTTTAATTATGGATCATAGTGCACAGGGTGCTGGAATAAATAATATGTTATCATATAAGTTTTTGCTTGAATTCATGATTGAAATCAATTTTGACATGGTTCTGGTTTTCATTTTGTTAATTTATTCCGTCTGTTGGTGTTTTTTTTCTTGTTCCTGGTTACGCTTTGCCCGTGTTTTTTTACATCCATGTTCTCGTTTTTTTTTACTAGATCCATCCTTGACGGCTGAGTTTTTGGGGATTTGTTGGCACCTGTCGCTTAAGAATTATATGTGTATTTAAACTTTATTTTTTTAACTATATTGAGCCTGAGGTTTTCAAAAAAAAGTGGTGAGTACCGAATGACTGAAATCTGATCCTCCTACCCACAGAAATCGACGCCTATGCCTGTGCTTCACATCGTGCGCTAGGATCTTTAAAACAGGACCCCTATACTGTACTGTTTCCACCACACCCTACATAATCCAAGGGGGTAAGTCTCTCCTCTATAAGTGGAGCTCCTATGGCGCCATTTTGATGCTAATAAGCCATCACCTGCCGTTAGCATCCTATTGACTGCCATTCATTTTGGCGACACCATGACAGCGAATAACTTTACATCTGAAGCGTTTAAAAACTCTTTTTGTCCGATGTTTATTTCTAAAGGAACACAATAATGTATGAAGACTAAAATGGAGCCACTTTTTATTTCCTTGTACCTCACGTTATGGCTCCATAGCAGTTTTTGTAAAAAAAAAAAAGAGGCTAACGATTGTGTCATAACCACGAGACTTACTGTTACACATTAGAGAAATCACCGTATAGTACAGGGTAAGCTAGCAGACAGTTTGGATTTACATCAGCTGTTTAGGTTTAATTACTAATGTTAACTACCATGTTAGTTAGCAGTAATTAGCCTGTGCCTATGTTATCTCCTAAAATATACACACGCTCTCCGTCTCTTGGGGATGATTGAGATTTCTCTTGCACAGCTACCAGAAGACTTACAACTTTTAGACAGGTTGCTCACGTCACATCTACGTCATCAAGTTCAGTTGGAGGCTGCGCAGTAACGCTCAGCATCACCGGGAAAGTCTTTCTAATATCCTTCACTGGTCTCCGTCCAGAGCTACAGGATCTGTTGGTCCATTTCTTTAACTGTCTATGGTATAATCACACAGGATCTTGTACAATCCTTGTAACATTCTAGTCCCAGAGCACCAAGTCACAATAATCTTAATTAACCTTGAGATTGGGGAGGTTGTGTTTAACAAGTAACAGGGGCAATTTAATGAACAAGTTAATTAGATTTAATCACATCTCTCCTGCAGTGTTGTCACCATTGAACATCTCACTGGACTTCCTCCATCTATTCCAACTTGTTCTCTTCCTGTATTTCTTTGTTCAAATTTCGGTCCCTCTTTCTTTCAGACTCCATTCCTTTTCTATTTATTCATGTTGTGTTATCAAGCCTGGAAACCTTTTTCATCTCACTAAAATATTCGCCTAAAAGAACAACTGGCCTTGTGAAAGAGCCTCTGCTTCGACGTTTTCGATTCTCTCGTGCCAAGTTGAGTGAGTTCACCATTAAATCCGTATTAACACTGGACAATGTAAGCGCATTGCTAGTTTGATGGCAGAACAAAAGGGTCTGTTAAGATAACAATGAAGTGCTGCAATAATGACTTTAGACTAGGTTTTTGTTGGTCACAATCACTTTCTGCTTCCTCGAGATAACAACATGCCAAGAATTCCCCTGAACACACCTCCCTGTAAGACCAGCACGCCCATGGGCGTAAAGATGGACGCAGGTGCCGTTGCTATTTAAACGACGTGGTTGCAGGAGGGGAAATAAACAACTGTGTGGATCTTAAAATAGCAAAAGCACTTGAGCCGCGCCGCGAGTGATTTTCCTGAATCTGAATCTGAATCTGAACAGACAGTAAGTTTTTGTTCATCAAACCGCTTCCATGGGAACACCTTTTTTTAAACTGCTTTTCATAATGTTAATTTTTCCTTTCATTTGTGTATGTGAAACCAGACTTTCAGTAGCCCTTGTTTTATTTTTGTATGTTACACATATATTCTTACAGCTTGATTATGCATCTATCCCACATTTTCCATGTTTTCCCTGGTTTGGCCACGCGGGGAATCAATGTTTCCACATCCTTGTGCAACTTTGAAGACTTCACTGTTCAATAATTTTTAACGCTGCTGAATGCAAGACCACAGAGAGTGATAAAAAGAGCTGATTAAAGGATGGGAGAAATGTGCAGAAAATCATAATGACACTTTGAATCTGATCCTGAATGTGTTATGTTTAATCAATAATTGATATTTTGACAGTGCAATGCTTTCTGCATGAGCCCTGATGCAGCTCAGAAAGCTCCGGTGCTGGAGAAGCAGTTTTGGTAATGGAGTGGTTTATAGGTTTGAATCTTGTCTGTAGCCTCAAATATCTTAAGACACATATCTACACAAGGAGTCAAACAAGGAGCTTAACATGTGTGTGTACTACCAGAGAATGTCTAATAAGGGGAGAACTTCCGGCTTCTGGGCACAATGGGGCTTAATAGGGATCGAACGGGCTCTCCGTAGACGGGCTCTGGATCTACACATCCAATAGAGACGGCCAAGTCCTTCCTCTTCCTGTGGACCACCATGGGAATTTATTTTGGAGAAAAATATTTACAGTAGTGAATGAGGAGAGACCAAAAAAAAGTGATCCTCTTTGAATTGAGAGATTAATTACATATATGATGTTCATCAATTTAAAAGATGATTTTGCACGTCAAGAAAGTCTCAGTTTGTAACAAAGCTGTTGAAGTTTAATACTACTCACCTCGAAGACCCATGGGTGGCGTCTCGCTAAACTACACGGTGTCTGTGTGTTCTCTACTGGGATGTACTCACTCACACAAGCAACAGAGCATGTTCGTTCTTTTGCTTCCCGGTTGATAAAAAGAAGTAGCCAGTTCTATTTACAGTGTCAAATTACAACAAGAGTCATAGACCAGGCTCTATAATTTCCAATCACCCAACAACTTTCTACGAGCGAGCATTTGGTGCGACAGTGGCGAGGAAAAGCCTCCTTTTTACAGGCAGAGAGCTCGGACAGACCCTGGCTCTTGCTGGGCGGCCATATTCCGCAATTGAGATCATGGAAAGACACGAGGTGAGGTAACGTAACATGTGTTGTGGAACGGAGCTAAGCTAAGCCAGCCGAGCATTGAGCAATGTGAGGTATGTATTGTTAGGCGGGAGATGTAGTTGACTGAGCGGATTTAATTTGTATTTTATTTTCAATTAGCAAAAAACACATTTCGGGCATCATAATAAAAAGTGTGTCTGTTTGAACAGCCACGTCCACCTGCTGAACACAATCTAATAAACTTAAGCCTGCGTAGAGCCTCCAGTGGCACGGAGCAACATCAACACATTACCATGGCGACAGCTGACTGACATCCAGCCCTCTCTGGAGGCTCACGGAGCTTATTGGGGAGCTTTTCTTATACCTATGTGATTGAATTGCTCGTCCCTCTCTTCACATTTTCTCTCTCCTTTGCTCGCTCAATCTCTTTGTCATTTTGTTTTTATTCCCTACGAGACATTCATTTTTGGTCATAAATAAATC